>NW_022060270.1:362500-662500 GCF_007364275.1 Archocentrus centrarchus
GCAACTGCACCAAAAAATAAAACAATTAAATGTGGATTGTTAAACATTAGGTCTCTCTCTTCCAAGTCCCTATTAGTAAATGATTTAATAATTGATCAACGTATTGATTTATTCTGCCTTACAGAAACCTGGTTACAGCAGGATGAATATGTTAGTTTAAATGAATCAACACCCCCGAGTCACAGTAACTGTCAGAATGCTCGAAGCACAGGTCGAGGAGGAGGATTAGCTGCAATCTTCAATTCCAGCTTATTAATTAATCAAAGACCCAGACAAAGTTTTCATTCTTTTGAAAGCCTGACTCTTAGTCTTGTCCATCCTAATTGGGAAAATCAAAAACCTGTTTTATTTGTTATTATCTATCGTCCACCTGGTCCTTACTCAGAGTTTCTGTCTGATTTCTCAGACTTTTTATCTGATTTAGTGCTCAGTTCAGATAAAATAATTATAGTGGGTGATTTTAACATCCATGTAGATGCTGAGAATGACAGCCTCAACACTGCATTTAATCTATTGTTAGATTCAATTGGCTTCTCTCAAAATGTAAAGGAGCTCACCCACCACTTTAATCATACTCTGGATCTTGTCCTGACATATGGCATAGAAACTGAAGACTTAACAGTATTCCCTGAAAGCCCCCTCCTGTCTGATCATTTCTTAGTAACATTTACATTTACTTTAATGGATTACACAGCAGTGGGGAATAAGTTTTATTACAGTAGAAGTCTTTCTGAAAGTGCTGTAACTAAGTTTAAGGATCTAATTCCTTCATTGTTATGCTCTTCAGTGCCAACACAGTGCAGAGCAGCTACCTAAACTCTGCTCCCAGTGAGGTCGATTATCTCATCAATAGTTTTACATCCTCACTGCGTATAACTTTGGATACTGTGGCTCCTCTGAAAAGGAAAGCTTCAAATCAGAAGTGCCTGACTCCGTGGTATAATTCACAAACGCACAGCTTAAGGCAGATAACCCGAAAGCTGGAGAGGGAATGGCGTCTCACTAAATTAGAAGATGCTCATTTAGCCTGGAAAAAGACTTTGTTGCTCTATAAAAAAGCCCTCCGTAAAGCTAGGACATCTTACTATTCATCATTAATTGAAGAAAATAAGAACAACCCCAGGTTTGTTTTCAGCACTGTAGCCAGGCTGACAAAGAGTCAGAGATCTGGAGAGCCGAGTATTCCTTTCACTTTAACTAGTAGTGACTTCATGGATTTCTTTACAATAAAATTTTAGACAGAGAAAAAATTATTCATAACCATCTCAAAGATTATTCTTCATGTTCGGCTGCTTTCAGCACTGCTGGTATTTGTTTAGACTCTTTTGCTCCAGTTGATCTTTCAGAGTTAACTTCAATAGTTACTTCCTCCAAACCAGCAACATGTTTATTAGATCCCATTCCTACTAGACTGTTCAAAGAAGTCTTTCCAATTATTGATGCTTCAATCTTAAAAATGATCAATCAGTCTTTATTAGTTGGCTATGTACCACAGACCTTCAAGGTGGCTGTAATTAAACCTCTGCTTAAAAAGCCATCACTGACCCAGCTGTCTTAGCTAATTATAGGCCAATCTCCAACCTTCCTTTTCTCTCAAAGACTCTTGAAAGAGTAGTTGTAAAACAGCTAACTGATCATCTGCAGAGGAACGGTTTATTTGAAGAGTTTCAGTCAGGTTTCAGAATTCATCACAGTACAGAAACAGCATTAGTGAAGGTTACCAATGATCTTCTTAGAGCCTCTGACAGTGGACTCATCTCTGTTCTTGTCCTGTTGGACCTCAGTGCAGCTTTGATACTGTTGACCATAACATTTTATTACAGAGATTAGAGCATACTATAGGTATTAAAGGTACTGCACTGCAGTGGTTTGAATCATATTTATCTCATAGACTCCAATTTGTTCATGTAAATGGGGAGTCTTCTTCACACAGTAAGGTTAATTATGGAGTTCCGCAGGGTTCTGTGCTAGGACCAATTCTATTTACATTATACATGCTTCCCTTAGGCAGTATTATTAGAAAGCACTGCATCAATTTTCATTGTTATGCAGATGATACTCAGCTTTACCTATCAATGAAGCCAGATGACACACATCAATTAATTAAACTGCAGGAATGTCTTAAAGATATTAAGGCCTGGATGACCTCTAATTTCCTGCTTCTAAATTCAGATAAAACTGAAATTCTTGTTCTCGGCCCCACAAATCTTAGAAACATGGTGTCTAACCAGATACTTACTCTGGATGGCATTACTTTGGCCTCCAGTAACACTGTGAGAAATCTTGGAGTCATTTTTGACCAGGATATGTCCTTCAATGCACATATTAAACAAATATGTAGGACCGCTTTTTTGCATTTGCGCAATATTTCTAAAATTAGAAACATCCTTTCTCAGAGTGATGCTGAAAAGCTCATTCATGCATTTATTACTTCTAGGGTGGACTATTGTAATTCATTATTATCAGGCTGTCCTAAAAGCTCCCTGAAAAGCCTTCAGCTGATCCAAAATGCTGCAGCTAGAGTACTGACAGGGACTAGAAAGAGAGAGCAGATTTCTCCCATATTGGCTTCTCTTCATTGGCTCCCTGTTAAATCTAGAATAGAATTTAAAATCCTTCTCCTCACCTACAAGGTCTTGAATAATCAGGCACCATCTTATCTCAAAGACCTCATAGTCCCATATCACCCCAACAGAGCACTTCGCTCTCAGACTGCTGGCTTACTTGTGGTTCCTAGGATACTTAAGAGTAGAATGGGAGGCAGAGCCTTCAGCTTTCAGGCGCCTCTTCTGTGGAACCAGCTCCCAGCTTGGATTCAGGAGACAGACACCCTCTCTATTTTTAAGATTAGGCTTAAAACTTTCCTTTATGATCAAGCTTATAGTTAGGGCTGGATCAGGTGACCCTGAACCCTCCCTTAGTTATGCTGCTATAGGTCTAGGCTGCTGGGGGGTTCCCACAATAGACTGTTTCTTTTCATTCACCTTATTTACTTTGTTTATACTCCACTCTGCATTTAATCATTAATTGATATTAATCTCTGTCTCTCTTCCACAGCATGTCTTTTCTCTCCTCTCAGCCCAACTGGTCGCGGCTGATGACTGCCCCTCCCTGAGGGTCGTTTTGACTGTTGGGTTTTCTCTGTATTATTGTAGGGTCTTTACACGCAATACAAAGCGCCTTGAGGCGACTGTTTGTTGTGATTTGGCGCTATATAAATAAAACTGAATTGAATTGAATTGACTTTTGGAAACAGGTGTGAATTCTGAAATCCTCCAACATCACTGTGTTTAGTGCTTTCGTACCACATCTATCTGTTTGCTTCAGACACCAAGGGGGACACCCCCACCCCCTTCAGTGACTTTTAGCTACTTTTATGATGACCGCCAGTGAGTTTTCTTTCAGAAAAGTTGGCAACACTGGTAGTTAGATTTCTTGGGAGGAGCAGATCAGGTTACAGCGTAGGATTCAGAGGGTTTCCCATTACAACGTGGATTTCTCGATCGGGTTGGGGCACGACCACACAGAAATAACACACAGTGCTCTTTGCACAAGCCGACCATGTCGCTGGCACTTATGTAGATTACATTGTTAGGCCCTGCAAAGACACAACGCTGAAGCATAAATCAGGAATAAGAGTATACTTGCAGAGCTTAATGTGACAAAATAATTTTAATAATAATCATTTTTTGCTGATTATGCTGTTTTTGTGATTGGAGCCAAAATCTAAATTGAAATTCGATTCATTGGACAGTCCTAGTATAAAAAGAGCATCTTAGAAAGGGAGAGTTTCTCAGAAGTAAAAGATGGGCAAAGGTTAACCAAACAGTAAAGCATCTACAAAAATCAGTATTGGATACCTGTGATCTTCAGGCCTTTTGGTGTCATTAAAAAGAGGCACGATTCTGTCATGGAAATCACCGCATGAGCTCAGGAACACCTGCAGAAATCACTGTTTGTGAACATAGTTTGCAGTGCCATTCACAAATGTTGGTTAAAGCCCTACCATGCAAAGAAGACAACATAAACACGATCCAGAAATGCCACTTCCCTCTCTTAGCCAAAACTAATTTGAATCAAGAATCAAGAATGCCTTTATTAGTCCCACAAATGGGGAAATTACAGTTAACAGAACATCCATCCAAAACAAAAACATAACACAGACAGGGGGGGACAGATGTCTGAGGTCATGCAACCGTTTCACAACGGCGCTACCTTTAGCAGAGAGACAGAAAGAGATACATTGGGATAGTTAGGTTCAAAAAAATCATCTCATACTGTGTTCATAAAGAACACCTTACGAGGTTCCAAAAAACACCTCAGCAAAAAGCATATTGCACATATAAAGCCGGGATAGCAGTATGGTGGGTAGGTATATGTATATATATATGTATATATATATGTATATACATATGGACTAAATGGACATAATGGACTAAAGTAACCTGGAAAAAATTTTCTTTGGTTAGATTAATTGAAATTCTTTTTGAAAAACACGGACGCTGTGTCTAGACTAAAGAGGAAAGCAATACAACTTATGGCACCTAGTTCAAACATCTGCATCTTTGATGTTATGGAACTGCATTAGTGCCTATGGAATTGACAGCTTACACATCTGGAAAGGCACCATCAATTCAATTCAATTCAATTTTATTTATATAGCGCCAAATCACAACAAACAGTCGCCTCAAGGCTCTTTGTATTGTGGGTAAAGACCCTACAATAATACACAGAAAACCCAACAGTCAAAACGACCCCCTATGAGCAGCACTTGGTGACAGTGGAAAGGAAAAACTCCCTTTTAACAGGAAGAAACCTCCATCAGAACCAGGCTCAGGGAGGGGGGGTCATCTGCTGAGAGGGGAGAGAGACAGAGATTAATAATAACTAATGATTAAATACAGAGTGGAGTATAAACAGAGTAAAAGAGGTGAATGAAAAGAAACACTCAGTGCATCATGGGAACCCCCCCAGCAGCCTAGGCCTATAACAGCATAACTAAGGGAGGGCCCTAATTATAAGTCTCAGCCTCTCAGTGCTGAAAGGTGTATATACAGATTTCAGAGCAACATATTTTCCCATCCAGACATGTTTTTCAGGAAGAGCCTTGCATATTTCAGCAAGACAATGCAAAGCTGTATTCTGCATCTAGTACAGCAGCATGGTTTAGTAGTAGTAGGGTTCAGGTGGTGAACTGGCCTGCCTGCAACCCAGACCTTTCACCAACTGCAAACATCTGGAGTGTCATGAGGCCTGTTGGGCAGCTAGTATCCTCAGTATGTTCCCAGCTGTTTATGGATAGTTGTTAAAACAGTGGATGGTACACAGTGGTAAAAGGGGCCCCGTTCCAACTTCTTTGAGACATGTTGCTGCAAATAAATTCAAAATATTTTTGTGTTATGAAATGTCTTGAGAAATAACTGTTCTGTTTATACATTGGATGTTTTCTGTGCTCTGTGAATAAAATCTGGGTTTGTGAGATTTACAGATAATTTCATCCTAACTTTCTTGGAATTGGAATTGGAAATTTTGCCACTTTTGGCTCCAAAAAACAGGAAAATGCATAGGATAGTAAAACACTCTTTACCACTGTGACACTCAGGGTGCTGTGTCCACAGGAAGTGTTTGCACACATTGCAGCATCTCTTTACTGTACAAAACTGCAATGCAGAGCAGTGACAGTGCGTAAACGTCATCAATGGCATCAATGTGGTCTCACTGACTGATTAGAAAATGTTTTCCTCATAGCCAACAGTGGCAGAGAAACTCATCCTGGCAGCCAGTTACTTACAAACACTGCCTGTGGACACAGAGTCGCAGCTCCCACTGCTTGAGCTAGCATCCTCTAGATCCAGAGAGCTGAGTGCTTAGTTAAATGAAATGAATCATTCAGTGAGTGTGTGGGACCCCAGACTCTGGCGGCTGACAGTGAATTTACAGGGAACAGCTCTGCTGCTCGTGTCTTCTGCCTCAGACCTTGGCCTGCTTTGCTGCTGTTTGCCTTAACATTACTGTATGTGACTGCTTTCAGAAACTGATCCCTCTGTGTTGGTTATTTCTCTCCTCTGTCCACTCCTTACCCCATGTCTGCCCACCTCCACCTTACAACCAAACAACCCAACAGTCGTTTAAGAATCTGGTTGCCAAGAAGAAGCGTCTCATTGTCCTGTTCAGCCACTGGCTGTTGCATGCTTATGGCATAATCTCCATCTCCCGACTGGACAAGCTGGAACAAGACCTGCCGCTGTTGGCCCTCGTGCCAGGCCCCGCCCTGTTTTACATCGCCACAGCCAAATTTACTGAGCCCAGCCGCATCCTGTCTGAGGGCGGCAGCGGACACTGAGCTGGGTTTATCAACACTGAAGTGGATGACTCTTCAATTCTTTAGACTTCAGTTGCTCAAAATAATACTACTACTACTATTGTAAGTTACCACAGTGTCCAGTGATGTCTTGACATGCTCCTTTTAGTTTTACCAATAACCCACAGAGTGAGTGGGTAGTCAGTCAACATCTACAAACTGCGTTTGGTGTTTGAACTCAGTAAATAAGCTCTGGAGCTTGAAAAAAGGCGACTGGACTTCAAAAAATTTAGAGAAGTCCAGTCGCCTCAGAGACCACCAGGACCTGGATCACAGACAAGCCGAACATTGAAGTAAGTTCAGTTTCCCTCTGAGGTGTCCACAGGGCTGACATCATGATGTGTTCAGAGAAGTCTATAGTGTAAATACAGAAAGTGTTCCCACTATTGTTCATGTATATAACAAACTGATGGAAGGTTGTTTTTTTAGAGATGAGCGTTTGTTAGCTGTAACACCCGACCTGCTGCACTACACCATGATTAACAGGCTGCTGCTGCTCATGTGACTCAGACGTGTAGCTGGGAGTGATTTATGATCCAGCTTGATTTCACTATCAGCAATGTTACAAGTTTTCCAGGAAATCACTGTAATGGTGGTACTGAAAATATGAGTTGTTTGTGGTACATTTATCCTCTGGCCAAGCTTTAATATTTCAGTATTCACAGGTTTGCTGAGGTGAAACTGCTTTGTGTATATACTGTATGCTTGTAAATATGAGTGTATCCAGTATGTTTTTCTACATAAACTCAATTCAAACTAACATTTCAACACTGTCAGTGGAGAGAAATGGTCTGTATTCAGGGTCATTCACAGTCCTTGGGGTATTGTGCTGCCTGTATTCAGAAGTGGGGTGGGTGGGGTTAATGGAATAAATGTGTTACAAACTTTGTTGCTGTGTGTAGTTTTTTTTTTGGTGCTGTCGTCACTGGTCACACCTCCCACTTCTTGTAACCTGGCATGTGCAGCACAGCTGGGAAGCATCTCTAAGCTGCTGCACATGGAGGTAATGTGAGCAAAACCACTCGGACGCTTGGCCAATAAACTGTGATAGGACATTTGAACATCAGCTGACTTAATGTTAGCTTATAACTATTAGCAGGCTCCGCTGTCAGCTGTCTGTAAACTGGGGGGGTCACAGGTCCAGGCTGGCAGGTAAATATGCCAAAAACTGTGAGGGAACACTGCTGTTTGATTTTACTTAGAAAGCATCAGAACCACAGATGCCAAAGCCCCTGTGTACACTGTACAGTACAGCGTACAGTGGTGTTAGACTGGCGTCATTCCTGTCTTACAGACTTTCTGACTTACAGGAAGTTTATGGTGTTTACTGACAGATGGCCTTACACAAGTGTAACTAATTACTTTCTACAGGATATAATACATAATTTAAAAACAGAAAAGTGTTATATTTGGGGATAAAAAGCACTTTTAGAAGATGTTAATAAAACACTGTTTGGAAATGGCTGCCAATAAATGTGAAGCCTGGAATTTTTTTTAATGTGGTGCAACATTCGAGTCACTGCTGTGGTCTTTAATCCAAATCAAAGCAGCCTGGAAGAATTCAGTGAGAGCATCATACACTCAAACATAACTAGACTGCATATTTCCTTACAAGTGTCAGTGCAAAGCCCTTAGGAGCAGTAAGGTACACTAAACACCACAGCTTTGGTAAATCAGCAATTACTATGGATCACCATCTGTGGTTATGGTTTCCCTGAAAATCTGGACAGTGTAAACATTAAAAGTGGCTGGAGTTTAGTTAAAACGACACCTGCACATGTGAAGAATCATGATATACCACAAATATACTTAAACAACCTGAGACAACAACATTAAGGACAACTCAAACAAGAAGCCTTCTTTACACAGTCCAATATAAATAATCGGCCTCATCAGCAGTTTATCTTAAAATCCCCTCTACATTCATATCCTCTTTTTCTTAAATAGAAAAATACTTGCAGCTTTAGAAGAAACAGTAATGATGAACATGTTACTCAGATCAGCATTTGCTGTTTTAGGCATTCAGCTTTTTCTTCCTTTCAGTAAACTAACAGTTCTGTGATCAGTCTGCACAGCACACATTAATACACGTACAATATTAGGACACACTTGTTGTGTTTAACAAAATAGTAATAATATACTGGAGGAACTTAAAGAACCGCAGATCAATACAACCGTGTTCCACAGCCTTCATCTGTAACAAGGCTTTCTGTACAAAGCAAGTTCCTCATCAGGCAGCTCACCGCCTGCCACGCTGAAGGAGCACTTATTTTATATTTAGTTTATATTTATTATTTTATATTTAGTTTGTTTTTTAAAGACCAAACTGAATGTACCTGTCCTACTCTTGTGTACCTTACCGGCTACAAATGTATATAATATTTTGATATCTGTATATAGTGTTTTGATGTGTGTGTATATGTGTGTATATGTACATGTGTGTATTGACTATATATTTTCTGTATATAGTGCTTATGTATATGTGTATAGTGTTTTTCTATTTTATTTTATTCTATTCTATTTTTAGTTTTCTGTACTGAGCTGCTGTAATGCGCAAATTTCCCCGTCGTGGGATCATTAAAGTTTTTATATTTTTTATTTTTTTTTTTTTTTTATCTCTTCCACTTTCTATTAGCCATGTTTAAGTCAAGCAAACCCCCCCAAAAACCCAACAAAGAACCGTGAAAATGATTACCCACTTAGTTGATACCCTTCCTCCTACACTATACTACCAACAGTATCCACTCACCATCCAATCACTGAATCTAGGTGTTCCAGTCACTTCCACAGGTGTATAAACCAAGCATCTAGGCATGCAGACTGCTGCTACAAACATCAGTGAAAGAATGGGTCTCTCTCGGGAGCTCAGTGAACTCCAGCGTGGTACCGTGATAGGATGATACCTGTGCAACAAGTCCAGTCACTGCTAAATAAAATCACAGAGTGGGGTCAGAAGATGCTGAGGGTCAAAGTAAGTAAGTAAAACTTTATTTATATAGCACCTCTCAAGGCAGCTGCTGTGAAGTGCTTCACAACAATAAAACACAGTAGAAAGAAAAAAAACTTTAAGCAAATGCAATATTAAAAACGTCCTGTAAAAGACGCCACCGGATCTGCCGCTCTCAGGGAGACAATTCTACAGAAGGGGGGCCACAGAGGCAAATGCTCTGTCTCCTTTCATTTTCAGTCTCGATGGATGTAAGCCAGGAGACCCTGATCACATGATCTCAATGATCTGATGGGAGTATATGGAGGCAGGAGTTCACTGATGTAAGAAGGTACTTGTCCATGGAGTGCTCTGAAAGTAAGAACTGAAATCTTAAACTGGATTCTGAATTTCACGGGGAGCCAATGAAGCTTGATCAGTAACGGGGTAACGTGAATACTTAGAGGACTTCATAAGAAGCCTTGCCGCTGCATTTTGAAGAACCTGTAAACATTCTAAAGAGCTTTTGCTAAGACAGTTAAACAATGCATTACAATAGTCCAGACGGGAGGATATGAATGCATGAATGACAATCTCAAGTTTTGAGTGTGACACAATGAGACTCAATTTGGCAACGTTCCTTAGGTGGTAGAAACAAGAATGAACCAAAGATTTGATGTGAGTGTCCAAAGTGAAGGCAGAATCAAATGTGACCCCAAGGTTCCTAACGGAGGACTTAACAAACTTTGCGAGGGGACCTGGGGCTTCCATTATATTGGGCACAAATTATTAAACTGTAATAATTAAAATTATTAGTCTTCACTCGAAAAAATTGCGCAGAGGTCACCAACTTTCTGCAGAGTCAATCACTACAGACCTCCAACCTTCATGTGGTCTTCAGATCAGCTCAAGAACAGTGAGTAGAGAGCTTCATGAATGGTTTCCATGGCAGCTGCATCGAAGCCTTACATCGCCAAGCTCAATGCAAAGTGTTGATGCAGTGGTGTAAAGCACGCCGCCTCTGGACTCTGGAGCAGTGGAGACGTGTTCTCTGCAGGGATGAATCACACTTCTCCATCTGCCAATCTGAGGGAGGAGCCTGGGTTTGGTGGTTGCCAGGGGAACGCTTCAGGATGCCAAGACATTTGGGACAATTTGATGCTCCAACTCTGTGGGAACAGTTTGGGGATGACCCCTTCCTGTTCCAACATGACTGCACACCAGTGCACAAAGCAGCTCCATAAAGACATGGATGAGCCAGTTTGGTGTGGAAGAACTTGACTGGCCTGCACAGAGTCCTGACCTCAGCCTGATAGAACACCTTTGGCATGAATTGGAGCAGAGACTGTGAGCCAGGCCTTCTCTCCAACATCAGTGTCTGACCTCACAGATGTGCTTCTGGAAGAATGGTCAGAAATTCCCATAAACACTCCTAAACCTGTGGAAAGACTTCCCAGAACAGCTGAAGCTGTTACAGCTGTAAAGGGTGGGCCCACATCATATTAAACCCTCTGCATTAAAGATGGATGTTACTCAGGTTCATATATGTGTGTGTGAAGGCAGTGAATGCTGTTGGCAGTAAAGTGTAGGTACACTAACTACACATTATGGGTGAGGTAGATCATTCACCAAAGACTGCAGGCATTATTCAGTATTCTCTCTTCATGCTGGAAGTGGGAACTGAAACTTTTCCGTGTCTCCCTTTCTCAAACTCTCCTGTACTGTGCAAATAAATGCACATGCCAGGCAGCAACAACCACATCAGGCACAAAATAAGACATGCTTCCTTCAAATTCACCACAATCTGCAGTGAACAGTGTTTGTGTGACTGATATTTCTAAATTTTGTGTTTTGAAAGGGAAACTAACAGATATGTGTGCAAGAAGACCAGCTACAAAAATACCTCAGTCTCCAAACTGGCATGAGCCTCTTCAGTAAATACAGCAGCAGCTTTTCCTTTAATCTGTCAACTGTTTTTGCATCCAGAGGAAAGGAAGCGCACCAGACTGATGAAACTGTAGAATATGTTTATGATAATATATTATACATCATTGTCTCACAACATAAATGTTTGATAGCAAAAGGAATCACAAGAACATGGTAGTGCAAGTCTGCTTTACATTCAGAGCTACATCACTACTGCACCTACACACCACATTAACAGAAGAAAATCCCTTGAAAAACATACAAAGTTCTGCACAATTCTGTGCACAACTTTGCTTCCTGAGTGCCTCGTTGGGGGGGGGGGGGGGGGGGGGGGGGTTAGCTGAACAATCATTTGCAAAAACATACAGAGCATCCATAAATCACCAAGAGTACATTAGTCCAGCCCTCTCCATAGTTTCAGAAAACAGCAGGCTCTGCTTGAATGAGCATCATTTCTGGATGTAGATGATGATGATGCACAGAGTGCCCACCAGTCCTAAGGCCTGGATGCCCAGGAACCAGAGCAGCAGCCAGAAGAAGATGATCACTATGGGCTCCACTATTTTGTCCCCAAAGTACATCTGGGTGAAGCCCACTCCCCGCAGACACTTGTTGAGCATACCAAACAGAGTCCCCATTCGCTCACAGTCATCCAGCTGAGGCTCTCTGGCAGTGGGGTCATCCACATGGGGCCATCGTGTGAGGGGATCAGTTTGAGGTTGTGGGCGGGTCTGACTGACAACAACCTGTGGAGACAAAGTTGTGTGTCAGTTAGATTTTAGAATTCCAGCTTCAAATGGAGGTTCATGCACTGATAAGGGCTGTGTGATGAAAGGCTGAAGGAAAGGAAAGGAAAGGAAAGAAGGAAGGAAAGAAGGAAGGAAAGAAGGAAGGAAAGAATGATGCAGCAGGTTAGTCTATTTTGCTGAAACTTCATTGCAGCAACTCTAAATAATCCTCAGTAGTTTGTACGGCCCCCATGTGACTGTATGCATGCCTGACAATGCTGGACATGCTCCAAATGTCCTGGAGGCTCTGACCAGGGGATCACTGCACTCACTCACCACCTGAGTCCAGGCACCAGGAGGAAGGACCACGGCTGCACCTAAAGATTATTTTGGTAGTCAAATAATCCGTCAATTATTTTAATCGATTAGTCAACGATTATTTCAATCTCCCCTCAGCTGTTCAAGCCGGCCCACCTGTTAGCATCACCTTGTTCTCTTCTCACAATTAAAATAATGACCCATAAAAAATACGAGTTTGAAACTAATCAAATGTATTTTAACATTAATGTGACCATCACATTAAATATCAAATAAACAATGCTTATTAAAGTAAATTAATTTTTATTTTAAATGAAAATATAATGTACAGATAAATAAAAATGGCCTCTGTCCAAAAGTTCAAAGAAGGCTTCAAATTAAATCAAAGATTTTTTTGTGTAAAACAGCTGAAAAGTTTACAGATGATTCAGTTCATACAGAGGTTTATTATTCAGAATGAACGCTGATATTAATGTGAGACAACAAATAGGAGCCACTGTAGCTGCTCCTGCTGTCCTTCGTTAGCTAACATCACTGAAATGTTGGCGCTCAGCAAACATCATCATGAGAGCTTGTTTCTGACAGGTAAGCTAACAGAAACATTCCTGTAACATTAACAGGTATCAGCGACGCGCTGACGTACCACCCAGAGCTGACCTCACAGCTGCAGGGTGCAGAGCTGACCTCACAGCTGCAGGGTGCAGAGCTGACCTCACAGCTGCAGGGTGCAGAGCTGACCTCACAGCTGCAGGGTGCAGAGCTGACCTCACAGCTGCAGGGTGCGGTTTTAAACGCTCAGCATCGATGCTGCAGTGGAAGGAAAGCTTTGCTCTGCACTCAGCTTTACTTTGGTTTCACACCTTTGACAGCCTGTCTGCATTTGCTTTCATTTTCTCCACCATCTTTATGTTGTTCATGTTACGTTCTTCTTTGTTGGTATTGTTGTTATTGGCAGTAATGGAGACAATACTGCCACCATATCTTCCTGTAGTGTATTACAGTTAAAAAAAAAATCACATGATAAATGGAAGAAAATGGATCAACATTAAAATTCCATGTCGACTGATTTTTGTAGTTGACGTCATCGATTAATGCTGCTGAATTGTTGTAGCCCTACCCAGGACCTGCTGCAGCAGCACAGGGAATGGGCAAGGGTCCAAGGATTTCATCTGACACCTAACGGCAGTCAGAGTCCTGACTGCCAGGCTCAATGATGCAGGCAACAATCACCACGGCTTCTCCAGACCCTATCAGGTCTGTCTGCTAGTTCTGGTATTCTATGGTAAAATCTGGATGCACAGTGCTGGGCAGCGAGCACAGCGCCCACTAAAGGCCGTCCTCATGAAGACAGTTTCTGATAGTTGTCATTAACACCAAAGCAGCTGAGACGGATTCTCTGCTGACCGGGGTCAATATCCTAGACGTTTAACTGACTAGATGTTACACTCTGATTAAAAAGCAGTGAATAATTTACCTGACATAAAACAGATGTTTTTTTAAACTGATAACAATTCTGCTCATTAATCAAAACAGAGTAAAAACTAATCAGTCATTTATCAAACTGCACGTTCAAATTTAGACCTCTTCACTTACTCCCACCTCCGACTGACCTGTTGGACACACTGATATGCAGAACAGGCTCAGGTGCCAGCTGACCTGCTGCAGACAGACTGCAGTCTGCTTCACATGTGTGGCAGCTTCTTCTGAAGTCAGCAGGTACCTCCTGAGCAGGACAGCTGCAGACTAGAGGAGCACATCTGGTGGTGTCAGCCTTCCCTGACATATAGATCTAGGAAATGATGCTATATTATTATAGATTAATTATACATTAGGCAAAGTGACTATTTCAAATTATTGTCACTTTGTGAGTAAATCAAATACACGAGCTGGGTTTATTACATGTATGATGCAGTTTCCTCCATAATGAAGCCTCGGTGGCTCTCTCCCTGCTCAGCTACCAAAGGTGCTCCTGAGATGTTTGCCTGTCACACCTGCCCGCCGCTCAGGTGCAGCCTCTGCACTACAGTAAGTTTTACTCGGGTACGACGGGCGGAAATGAGAGCAGATTTTTATGAGACATGAAGTAACACAGGCCCGACTGCATGACTGTACCGACCAGCTTACGGGCGTTTCACCTACCAAAGGCCTCCTCTGAGGGAAAGCTGCACAAAGCAGTACATTAGCGTAAGGACAGCTGTCAAAACAGATGCTAACTTCATATGATGGGCCATGTGGCGGCTCCTCTGATACCCCGGCCGTATGTAACCTCCCTGTGAGCTCCGGTTAACTTCACCGTGAAGTCTGAATACACCGATCTGATTGATGAGGCTCAGACGCTTCTGTTCACACAGCAACTAAACTTTTAACAACAAAAATGCGTTAAACTGACTTCACAGTGGACCGACTCCCAAATGTTGCCCAACTCGGCTCTGCTCGCGACCATGTTAGCATGAAATCTTAAAACGGCGGCTACAGCTAGCTTAATCAAACGCCGCCTGTCCGTTTACCCGGTGCCTCTGGTGGTGCCCTCCACCCTGGACAGGCTGAGGAGCCGGCCGTCTTCGGCTCTCTGTCGGTAGCTCTTCCAAGTCCCGTCGGTGATAAACAGGCTGGTCACTTACAGGCGGCGTTACAGCGGACATGTTTCTGCTCCTGCGCTGACACCAACTTTTAACACTGAAAACATGCCGAGAGCCCGGCGCGCTCCCGACACCTCTCGGGAGCCAGCAGATTTTTTTAGACGTGCCGACCATCTGACTCTGCCAAAAAGCGCCACCGACAGGCTAGGAAAGGAATGACAGCACTCACCAACAGGCTACAGTGCAGTATTCACACCCTGTTCTCTCGATGTGTGGGAATAATGCCCGAGCCGGTTATGGAAATGGTCGGGAAAACGTGTTTTAACTCCATCCATTCGCTTCCGCTTATCCTGTTGCCGGGGGGGGGGTGCTCAGACTAATGTCCAAATGTTTCAGGCTGGGTGGAGTGATGTAGCTGTCACAGGACAAAGGATGGAGCACACCCCGTCTATTGCAGGGCTAACAAACCAGTTAAGTTCACCACTTTCTCTGAACTGTGGGAAAAGCCAGAGCAGCCCGAGAGGAGCACTGTGCCCACAGAGAGGTAACATCATTGTTTCAGGCTTATGCTGTCATGTGATGTATAGGACTCTTTAAGAAGTAGTCCACAGGCTGAGGTGGTGGGGTCCCAGAAGGCTTGGGCTGGCCCTGATGTTTGCATGTGGTATTCTGACTGAAGTGTGGATCACATGCTGCTTGTAAGCGGTGTAATCCCTGCTAATCTGGGATTCGTTTTCACTCTGCACCTTGGAAACAACCTCAGACAGATATGGAGATCCCAAAGGCCCGTGTGTTTGCAGAGGTCATTTGGTAAAGGATGGATCTGCTTGTCCTCGTTCACATTTTGCAGTCGCTGTTGTTGGCGGTGCGTTCCTGTCCATCCTTATGTGCCTGCACAGATGGGAACAGTGGAATAGCAGAGCTCAGGTTAAGTGAGGCTTTCATGTGTGTGTTTCTGTGTGCATGCATTCTGTTACTAAATGCTCTTTGCTCGCGTTGTTTCCCATATTGCAAAAGAAAACTATAATATTTTCTGACCTGTGCATATAATTTAACTGCAGCACTCTTGTGGCAACTGAATATCAGTAGTGAACAGCAGTGTTACTCTATAAGATTAAACATTCCTATTTTTGTTCTCCATTAGATTCCCATTAGATTTGTTGTGTAACAAATTGTGGTGGTTTGTCACACATCCATTTTATGTAGGAATGTGCTCTGCAGGAACAAAACGTGCAGTAAAGGGCTAAAGGTCAGGTTTCTAGCTTGCAGGAACTGCTTCAGCTGATATTGTAGTAAAGTGGTACAAACAAGCATTTCTGATCATTTTTCATTTTCTTGTCCAGAAAAATACTCAAGCTACAATATCTGTACATGAGGTAAAACCTCGAGCTTGTATGTGGATTTATTCTCCCCAGGCCATGCTCGCCTGTTTCTAAGCTCATAGGTTAATGGCTGTAGTTCCGTGCTTTGGCATAACGTTGATCTTCTCATGTCCATCGCAGCACAAAAGCAAATAAACACATTTCACATGTCCACATGCTGTTTTAGCAGTGTAGTTTGTGCAGACATCAGTGGAGCTCGGGTACCAGTGTATTTTGGGTAGTTGCCGCCATGCAAAAGCAAAACAAAGATAGAGACCCAAAGGTAATGAGGAGGAAGGCAAAGGAGTATTATTAGGAGGGGTTAATCCTCATGAATGCTCAGGTCCTCATCCGTTTACTCCAAACCCCTCTGTAGTGAGCACCTGGACATCAACATTCAGAATTATAAATAGCTTCAATTCAGCCGTGTGGGGCTCAGTGAGGCACTCTCAGCCACTGAGCCAGGACTCTGTGATACATGTTTGCATCGCTTGTGCTGCAAAAGACACTTACTTTCTTTTATTGATATTTAATACAGAACTACATACACACTTATAACTGATAAGCACTTTGGCTCAGTCAGAGTAGAAAAATGCTATATAAAGAACTAGTCCATATTTAATACTGCCCTGTAATAATATCCTTACATGCTCTGTCTTGTTTGTTGCACTAAACTGTGCAATGACTCTTAAGATCATTCAGACCTGAAGTACTTAATTAGTCATTTGTTATGGTACAATATTTCAGCAGCAGTTGCAGGAGCCTGTGGTCTCTTTGTTCTGCACTGATACCAGTCAGAGGTAGCCTCTAGAAGTAAACTGCAATCACAATCACACTGTCATATTTCATTAAAAAAAAAAAAAAATATATATATATATATATATATTTCATGAATTGGTTTGTCTAAAACAAAAACATACAGATGTTGTTTGTATGAGCAATGTTGCAGCAGCCCTGCAGACTTTAACCATGTAATAGTCAGATGTGTGTCTGAAGTGTAATGCTAGCACCCAGTCAGGATCACACTGTTGCATTTCAAGAGCTGTTTTTTAAACAAAAGAATAAAGACTTTCTTTGATTCTAGCTTTGCTGCCATGTAGTTATAGTCAGGATAACTGCCACACCTCAACACTGTAAAACCCAATAAGTTAATTCTACTCAAAATTTTGGTGAAACTGATTACATAAAATATTTTAAGTAACCAAGACTCAAAAATAAAAGTTAAATAAACACACAATATGTAGTAGCTCTGAATAAATATTTTTAAGTAACACTGCTAAATGTTTTCATGTGAAATGCACATTTGTGATTTGGTACTATCTACTTGTTATTTTGAGTTTCAAGTACAAATCTTAATCAAGCATAAAATGCTTAAATTTTCTAACTACTTTTATGAAATAATATTTAGTTTTCAAATGTTAACCATTTTAAGTTTATGGGACTCAGTTTTTAAAAATCAGATCTGTCTTTTAAATTGGATTTCTAAAGAAAAATGTGCAAAAAAAAAAAAAAAAAATTACACATTTAAAAACATGAGGCAATATAAATTTCAGTTACAAATTTATTAAGTAACTTTACAACATAGCTTGTCTAACAAAATGTCTTAACAACCAGACAACCAAAAACACAAAGTGCCACAGGGGGAAAGGGCTGAAATCCTCTTTCACAATTGACAATTCTTGATGGGCAACAGTAATAAATGACAAATTAAATTCCCTTGCATTAATTTTCTTTAAAAAAAAAATCCCTCTGGCAAAGCCAAAGAAATGTTATTAGAAAAAAAATTCTAAAACATCCACTTTACGCACAAGCTTACAATATAAGCAATAAAGAATGTCCTCAGTATTACAACAGTATTTTGAGTGGATAAACAAATGATTTAAAAAGAAAAATCTTAGATCAAATCCTGCAACATCAGATGGGAAATTTGAATTAAATTACAGTAAAGCTAATACACTGAAATATTACTGGGAACCTTTTTAATATGCTAATCCAGTGGTTCTACAAAAACAGCAAAGGATTACTGTTAAACATGTAGAACATAACCATGCTGTCACCAACAGGAATAAAACTTTACATAGAAAAATACTTTAGAAACTTTAGAAATACATAAAACTCTTTTATAAAACTTCAGTGCCTTATGTCAGTTACGTAATGAAGTACAACGTGGAGTGTGTAAACAATATTTTCTCTATTCATTTTTTTTTAACTTATCCAGACTGAAAAATGATAAATTGAAGTACTTGCTTTAACAGGCACTTCAGGGTTGTGTTGGGACCCTGGACATTATTCTGCTGCCAACAGGTGATTTTTTAGACTTAGCACTTTGGGCTTCAACTTCCCATCCTCCAGACCCATCAAGACTTTCTGAATAAAGCCAAATGTGTTGGCCAAACATTTTGGGTAGTTTAGATGCAGGGCGTATGTTAGTGCAAATAATACTACAAATGCATCAGCCAGGGTGGGGAAATAAGATAAGATAAGATAAAACTTTAATGATCCCACAAAGGGGAAATTTGTGCATTACAGCAGCTCAATACAGAGAAAAAATGAAAAGGATGAGTAAGAACAAATAACTAAACTAAAAACTAAAATTCAATAGAATAAAATAAAATAGCAAAAAACTATACACATATACATAAGCACTATATACATAAATATATATATAAGTGTCAATACCCACATTTACATATACACACATATACACACATATACACACACGTCAAAACACTATATAAAGATATCAAAATATTATATACATTTGTAGCCGGTAAGGTACACAGCATACACGGTATGCATTATATGGGTGAGTGTAATAAATAAAATGTATCTGACTGTATGGATAAAGTGATGGCAGTGTAGGTAAAGTGTCCAAGTGACTCAAGACATTATGATATGTTATACAGTCTAACTACTGTTGGGATGAATGACCTGCGAAAGCGCTCCTTCCTGCAGCGAGGATGTTTCAGTCTCTGACTGAAGGAGCTGCTCAGTTCCCCCACGGTCTCATGAAGAGGGTGATGGGGGTTGTCCATGATGGATGTCAGCTTTGCTAACATCCTCCTCTCACCCATCACCATCACAGACTCCAGAGGACATCCCAACACAGAGCTAGACCTCCGCACCAGTTTGTCGATCCTGCTCCTGTCCCTTTCGGTGCATCCACCCCCCCAGCAGGCCACTGCGTAGAAAATGGCAGATGCTACCACTGAGTCATAAAAAGTCTTTAACAGAGTCCTGCAGACACCAAAGGACCTCAGTCTCCTCAGCAGGTGTAGTCGACTCTGGCCCTTCTTATACAGGACATCTGTGTTTGTAGTCCAGTCCAGCTTGTTATTGAGATGAACACCCAGGTACTTGTAGGAGACCACATAATCAATGATTATGTTACCCTCAATCAAAACTGCGATCTTCTCGGGGGAGAAGAATGTTGCATCAATGGAATTGGCTCTGATTAAGAGGAGTCCAAGTGGCACTTCCCTAATATCTGGTTCGTCGGAGTGCATCATCTACAAAAGAAAAGGAAAAAAAAACAAAAAAAACCCTACACGTTAGATCATTTCTATTCCTCTTAGCCTCATCTATACAAATTACATTTCTGGATTATACTTAGCTCAGAAATAAAGCAAACAAACAAGCCAAAACACACCAAAGATTCAGCAAAATCATACATTTTCATAGTAATAACTAAAATCCATGGAAGGTCTAATTTTAAGCAAGGTAAACTGTACAGTGATCTATGGTTGGGCTAGGAAATTATAGAAAATAACTGGTGTTTCCATGATGTTATATGGACAATGGTGTAGACCGATCCAAAGGCTGGCAATACTTCTTCTCACACTTTCAAAGTGTTATGTTTTGGAAAATATGAACAAGGTTAATACAAGGATATTGTTGACAACTTTGTCCAAAACTTACATCCCAAGTTTTGATGAAGGTGGAGGTGTCTTCGTGCAAATAGGGAGGAAGGGCGTGAAGCACAACAGCGCGCCGAACATGGATATCAGCTTGTTCCTGCATCATGAGAACATTTTTTTTAATTCATCAGTTTACCTAGTCAAGAATGGTATATAAAATAATAAAATAGGTAAAACTTAATAAACCTCAAAACAACGAAAAAGAAAAAACACTAACCTGGAGATCATAGGTTCTGAACAGCTGAGACAGAACATCAGACACTTTCCCTGTGCGAGCAGCTTTCTTTCTGAATAAGCTCTGGAGGCGGGGGATATGTTGGTCCAACACAGCATAGAAGTGGTTCTTCAGGTTGAGGTTTGTAATCCTGTGAAACTCTGCACAGATCTGAACACAAAGGATAAATTTACAAGTTTCAATTAGTCTACAAATCTTTGCAAAATACAAACAAATCCTTACACTACCAAAGTATAATTTGTATTAATTCATACAGACCACTTAACAGAAACGAATACAATATAAATCTCGTTATAAATATTATTTAAGGAAACATTCTTACCTGGGACTCCATTTTCAGAGCAGGCCAGCGATCCAGGATCTCTGCTACTGGTATTTCATCCCTGATTATCTCTTTGCGTCGCAGGGCAAAGGTGGTGTGCATTAGCTTTGTCAGCAGGCTGTGATTCTTTTCACTTTTCTTGACTTCATCCACCATCTGTAGTCTTAGCTGGTCAAGGCTAACAGCATCTTCACCCCTTGGGAAATTTGGCAGAAAATTAACTTCTGCCCTTTTAGGTCTTTTTATGTTAGTGTGTGGTGACTGTTTGTCTGGGTCATTTCTACTTCTCTTTCCCGAATTCACAGCTATCTCTTGAAAACCTGCCCGACTCAACTTAGCACGAAAGTTACCCATCTTAAACTTCAGGCTATTTTTCCATCCATACCAACCCGTCTGTGATCCAGGCTCCTTTAGACAAGGATGTTTGGTGATGAGAGCTTCGGCTACCACTGATACTTCCCGATCACTGGGGTATGCTTTAAAACCATGCATTTTAGCTGCAAGAGTTTCAAGAATGTCATGCTTTTGTCCCCTAGACAACTTGAGAACCTTTCCTGTTCGCTCATAGGCAATATCCCCCTCACCAAGTAGAAGTTCTACCTCATAGGAAAAAGTAGGAATAGGGAAATCCTGAGGCCATCTTTCAACCCTGTCTGGAGTCATGGCATGGGGTAGTATTATTGGGTCATCTGACGCAACTGAACTATCATCATTCTCTGGTCTCACAACTTTTACAACAGCTTTCTGTGGAAGCTCCTCAATATCTACAAGTGAACAGAGCTGCCTGTCAAAGTCTGGGTCTTCATATAATAAGCTAAAGTCACAGTCAAGGTTTAACCTCTCTTTTATAATGTCCTTTAGCTCATCTACTGATTCTGGGCGTGAGATTAAAGTCAGTTTTCTCACAATGTCCGCTGAGACATGAACATGAAGCAGTAGGGCTTGAGCAGCCATTCCCTATAAATAGACAAAGGAAAATAAAGAAGAGTAATTAAGTTTTAATATTTTTTTTTCATTCCAAACTATTTGGCTGCATGTGACTTATTCTGAAAGCAATACTAATCCTACCAGTGTCTGATCAAAATAAATCTTTTTTGTGTCAACAACAGATGTCCATCAACAGTATATGCTGTCAGACTTACTGTATCATTTAGTTCCGACAGCTGAAACACCGAAAAGCTGTCTGTTAATATCAGCTCAAATGACCTCAAATGCTCAATATACCAGCATTCGTAATTCCTGCAAAAAAAGAAAATACAATCATTTGCAAGCAGGATATGTTCAATTCTGCTGAATGTTGGAAGCCCTCCAGTCTGGCCTGCAGAGACAAACATTCCATTTGCATACTCTGTTCCATTTAAGGACACCCTGTTTGTGGTATATATGTTTTGGCTGTCTGTCTTTGTCTTGATGAAATCTTGTGCTACTTGGGGCAAAGTTGCAACTTGGACACAGGTGACACTTGAAGCTTGTGCTTGGGGTTTGAAAAACAAGGGTGCATTGAGGTGATAAGCCATCATATGCTGATGCCTGGTTGCAAGTGTTTTCAAAACATTCCTGAAATTCTTTGTATCCTGGATCACTCCCTTGAAAAAACGATGTTTCCCCTCAAATCTCATGGTCCATAAGTGAATCAGAGGACCGAAGCGCTTTATTAGCTCAGGGTAGTGCTCAACATAATGATGCTTGGGTTTGAGCCTAAAATCAGGAAACACAGTTTTAAGGCCTTGTCTATGCTCCCTTATTTTGGTTTGCAGGTACTGAATAGATTCTTCTGTGAAAGATGGAGACAACACAAGCTGCACAACTTCTCTGAGATCCATCAATGTAGCCCATACTTCATCCTGCTCAGGGATTTTACCTCCCACCATAAGTGGTATTAATCTCAACAAGGTGGAATTTTCATGGCCATTTCCCCCAATGCTTAGCTTAGCTGCAAAATTTTGGGGGATTGGTTGGGGTCTGTCAAGTCTGTCTGAGTGCTGGTATGGAAATGTGCGAATTTTTGTATTTAGATATTCCAAAGAAAAATACTTTCGTCGAATCATTTCACCAATGCACAGCGCCAACTCCACAGGCACAATCCCTTCAAAAAGATCATGCAGTATATCTGGTGGGAAACCAGTAATGGGATGAAAGTGCTGCAGTGCTTTTCTGAGAGGACAATCACTTCTAACACCAACATGGTTTAATTTATCTCCTTGTACGGTTTTTTCCACAAGAAGATCATGAGACTCCATTGTTCTCATAGTGAATTTGCCTTCAGAAACTTCTGTGGTCTGCATCTGATCTGCAGTGCAACAACAGAATCTGCAAAAATTATGTGTTCTGAAAGACTGGACAAAGCCAGCAAGACCATGAGCAGCCAAATTATCAGCTACGACATAGAGCACAGAACCCTTGATGCATTCACCAAGGGTTTCAATGAAGATACCCTCCTGCTCCAGAGTTTGCAAATCTTTCAGCAAAGGGGAAAGAACACTTTCATAACCATGCTTCTGCAGGTCAGAAACTTTGCACAGCAGAGCTAGTTGTATAACATGTAGGCTGGACCTGTACTGACTTGGTAGATTGGCAAGTAACCAATAAACTGCAGTAAGTTTGTGGATCTTTCTAGCTGTGCCTAAAGGGTTGGCTAGCTCAATGTCATCCACATACAAAATCAGTGAAAACCTCAACTCTCCTGCTGCTGACAGAAACAGGTTTTCTTTGAAATATGTCCCATCCTCACAAGACATGTACACTCCAGATGGTGATTGTCTAGCTTCTTTGATTTTATCAAGAATATCAGTGTTTTGGAACAGAGACTGGAGCATCTGTAAAACTGGGACATATACTACTGTGGGACCACTAGAATCTAGAGTGTACTGTACAGGCATGACTAGAGGGTAATGACTCTTCACAAAGGTTTTTCTCCGCTTAGCAGTGGATAACTCTGCACCTGCTGTAGCTGCATTAACAAAAACATTGGTGTTCATGACAGCTTCCACCAACTCATTCAGTACGACTTCGCTCACTGACTGACTATGCTGGTGCAGAATGTTGTTAATTGAGTCTCTCACAAGAGGTTTGGACAGTGAAAATATCTGTAACAAGTCATCTATAATGTTCTGTATGGCTGTCTCTGTCACATGAAGAACACTATACATTTTTAAGAAGAGGGAAGCCAAGTTGTTTTTTAACTGAACTTGCAGTTCCCGTGTGTCATGTGTGGAATCAGGAGGATTAGAGGAAGGACTTCCAAGTTCATAGTCATAGTTTGATGGACCAGCATCCTCACATTCAACATTATGCTGTAAAGGATGGCTAACAGTTTCTTCAAGGATAATTTCACACTTAAAGTCTGAAATATCACCATCAGAATGACACCTACTCCTATGAGTATTGAAGGAAGAATACACATTAGTACGGTAGTGACAATGTTTAAATGGACAATCCACTGTCTCATTCTGTTTTAGGTGTGTCCTTAAGTGACTGAGAAGATTTTTATCATTGAATGGTTGGCTGAATCCACAAAGAGGGCAAAGGAATGCGGCACTTTGATCTCTACTTCGCACAACTTTCTGAGAATGTATTCGTGTTATATGAATTTTCAAAGCATTCAGTGACTGAAATGTACAGATACAGTAATCATATGGACATGGCAAACGACTGACTGAGGAAACATTGTTATGATGTAACCGATAGTGTTCAAGCACATTTAGCTGTTTTTCAAAGATAAGGTCACAAAGTTTGCACTTCAAGGCCATTGAATGAGTTTATGTTTACTGGTGTTCTATACTAAAGTAACTGTGAAAGTTCTATCAATGCTTTGTGATTTTTAGCAATCAACATACCAAAATGAAATCTTGGTACATCAGCAAGGAGTTTCAGCTTCAGCCTGAAAACAGAGAAAGAAGCAACTGTGTGTTATTTCCAGCACTTGGAAGTATCAATGACACATTTGGCCTAATCAGTTATCATTCAAACACTACAAATGCAGGTGCTCTAACAACCACTTTTTAAACATTTGCTAATAGCATGTAATAGAAACCCCAAAAGGACAAAAAGTCACAAACTAAAAAAAAACTAAAACAGGGATAAGGAAAACTGAAGTTAAGAATAAAATAAAGAGGAATAAACCTATTTGGCAAATATATTTATGGATTCACCCTTAATAACGTTAACCTAAAATAGACCAGGCAAAATGAACAGTTTGATAGTTCAGGAGATCAACTATGGAATTTTAAAATAATTTTTATATATCATTCTGTGCGTACAATTATGATGCCCCAGTTATGTATAATTCCAGAAAAGGAACATGGGTTTCAAGTTATATCAGTGAGCAAAAGGGTCAGCCAAAGACCATGTCCATAAATGTTTTAAGTGTGAAAAAGCTCAGCAGTGCACGCTCTGACTAAACACTGAATCCAAAAGGCAGTTTATAATCTGCAAGTCAGTTTAGTACTCCAGAAATGGCTTCGGAAAACCCATTTTAAAATAGTAAAAGATTGGAAAATTATGCGCAGGGCTTTCCTGTAATGCAGGCATGCAGAAGACACTGGGGTAAAGACACCAAGATCATATACTAGAACCTATTTTCTACAATGCGACGCGAAAAAAAAAAAGACTCGTATCACATTTCTTAAATGCCTGCTACAATCGTACATTTATGACAATGAAGATTCATGCTACAACGGAGAAATATGGTTTTAAGATAAAATAAAACTTACCACAAAAGCGCTCCCAAAGACAAAATTGCTGCAATGGCGGTAAATGCAGCTAGCGAAGTGCAGACCGTTAGCTGCTCCAATTCAAAAGTCTGTAACATGCCACAGCACAACGTCCTCTAGCCAGCGTCAAAGGCAATGCAGTAAAAACACCTCCTGTAGCCAATATGACTTGATTTCTGTTTGGATATGAACGTTTTACAAGTTCTGTAACGACCAGGAATTTGGACGAGAAGCGAGGATTACAAGATGGCGGAGGTTTCCAGTACCTCATCAAGAAACAGAAGGCGGACGTACGTACGTAGGCACGTAGGTGACGTCAGGGACAACTCTAATTATTTGAGGGCTATGTCTGAAACTAATCAATATAATCAAGTACTGATAACTTAAAAAAAGAAATTGGTTCAAACTACTCAGAAAAATAAAGGTGTATGAACTTATAACAGGTTTTTAAGTAGTTGCAACTCATTTTCTTTATCAAACTATTACTATTCGGTCTTACAGTGAAGTGTGTGACGCAGCAAAAGCTCTAAGACATGTAATCACAATAGTTAAATGTGCTATAATTATAACTTAGCAGTATGCTTTGATCACACCAACATCCATCCATCCATCCATTTTCTCCCACTTAACTGGGTCAGGGTCATGCCCCCCCCTCCCCCCACTGAGGTGTTCCCCGGGGCCTCCTCCCAGTAGGACATGCCTGGAAGAACCTCACCCAAGAGGCATTCTCGTCAGATGCCCGAACCACCTCAACTGGCACACTAGGCGAGGGTACGAATGTAGACTGCCCAGTTAACTGACAGCTTTGCTGTTATGCATCACTGCAGCCATAGCCCCTATCTGTCTATCTCCTGCTCCCCTCTTCTGCCACTTGTGAAAACCCTCGATATTTAAACTCTTCCACTTGGGTCAGCAGCTTGTTCCTGACCCGGAGTAGGTACTCTACCACGGCCTCAGATTTGGAGGTGCTAATTCTCATACCTGCCACTTCATACTTGGCTGTGAACTTCTCCAGTGCAAACTGGAAGGCTCCACCTTTTGAAGCCAATAGGACCACATAGCCCCAAAAAGCAGAGAGGAGGACACAAGGTGGCTACGCCTAGAAATTCTGTCCATAAAAATTACAAGCAGATGTTCGGGGTGGCTGTGGCTCAGGAGGTAGAGCATGCCATCTACTAATTGGAAGGTTGGTGGTTTGATTCCTGGCTGCTCCAGTCTGCCTGCCAAAGTATCCTTGGGCAAGATGTTGAACCCCAAGTTGCTCCCAGTATATTCGTCAGAGTGTGAATGTTGGATAGAAAAGTGTGTGTGTGTGTGAATGTAAGTGTGTTGTATAAAGGGCTTTGTGTCCTCAAGTACAGTAAAAAAGTGCTATGTAAGAATGTCAGGGTGTGTTTTGTATTTGTGAAGGAAAACGCTTTCGTTTAAAAATAAAACATTTAATATATTAAAGAATCAGAAGAAAAACGTGTACACGGTCAATCAGTTCAGGCAGTCACAGGCCTTCTTAACAGCTGCCAGAAGAGCGCAGCTTTAAGCTTAGCTAAACATAACAATTTTATACTGCATGCACTATCAATTCAAAAACAGCTGAAGAGAGCTGTGGTTTAGACTTCGCCCTCTCAGATCGGTTCGTCCAGTGGCTGGTTCCAGCATCATGGCACAAGCTTCTCCAATCAGCAATAAAAGCTCCATAAAGACACACACACCTTCCCCTCTCACATGTTCCTAATCATGCAGTTCTATTCTCCTTAGCAACAGAGTGCAATAACCTACACACACCCTTCCCTCCTCAGACACATATGTTCATATTTTGGCAAAACCTTTGAGGATAAGATAACTATCACTATTGACTACTGATTAAACATTATTGATTCAAGTATTAATTTATCATTTAATCAACTACAATCAGTCCCCGGAAAAGGAAACAAACACACATCATGGGGTAGTTAGGTTAAAAAAGGTCATCTGGTACGGTGCCCTAACCCTAACCCTTAAAGTTGAGGGTCTCATGGATTCCAGTCAATATCAGCAGATTCTTGAGAACAATGTTCAAGAATCAGTGACAGAGTTGAAGCTGCACCGGGGCTGGATACTTCAACAAGACCATGACCCTAAACACTGCTCAGAATCTACTGAGGCGTTCATGCAGAGGAACAAGTCCAACGTTCTGGAACGGCCATCTCAGTCCCAGACCTGAATATTATTGAAGATCTGTGGTGGGATTTAAAGCGGGCCGTCCATGCTCGGAACCATCAAACCTGACTGAAAGAAGAATGGTCCAAAATACCTTCAACCAGAATCCAGACTCTCAGTGGAAGCTATAGGAAGAGTTTAGAGCAGGGGTCTCAAACTCGCTGGCCCCCTACTTCCGGTCCGTGATTTGATGTAAAAAATAACATACAATTTGGCCCTTTAAGTTACTTTTTTGACATTTTTCTTTCCCCTCCAATTAAGAGGAGTTAGTAAAATGTTAATCGCTGATTGATAGCTTGACATTTATCGAGGATTTATATCTAATTTTATCACAGATTGAATGGGGTAAAAGGATCAGTTCAATTAGTGGAGAAAATACTAAGCTGCATGCGTATTAGGTACTGTTAACTAAAACTAATGCATTCAAATACAGTAATTCTCTTAGATCCTGTTATTTACTATTGAGCAAGTATTCTGTGTTGCTTTTATTTTAATATTACACATTTGGCTTTATATTATATAGCGATACCCATATATATGGTACCTATGCCATTTGTTTATTATTTATTATGGTTTAATCCTCATAAGAGTATAAAGGATGTTATGTTGTCATTATCTAATTTGTAAGTTGTTGTAATATTAATGAGAATTGGTCCTCTTACATTTTTACAGATGAAATATCTGCTGACTGGACCTGCACTTCCTGCTTTACAAAATTTTATATTGAGGCAAGAATTTCCCCATCCTGCAGCACATGGCAGCCATACATTATCCATGCCACCAAGCAGTCGGAGGCCTTCAGAGCCAAAAGCAGCTGCATGCCATACCTTCATGTGGTCACGAGCATTTGTTCATCTTGGCTAAACTCTTACTCATTCTTTTTCACCTTCATATCAATATGATAAGATGGACAGCAACCGCAGAGAGATGAGAGGAGGAGGCTGAGGGTCCAGAGAAAAGATAGGGGGCTGCAACTTTAGAGAGAGGAGAAGGAGGTGCAGCACTAGACAGGAGGAGGCTGCAGATGCAATAGTAGCAATTATCACTGTGAAATCATGGTTTGTGAGTGAGCTTTACTAAGCCCTTTTTAGTCTTGCTTAGTGTAAAATTTCTGGCTTGCTCAATCTATTAAAGTGATGTTATTCTCTCATTTAGACACAGATTGGTTTTACATTATTATTCTCCACAGGTTTATTCAGATATTCTCATGATAGTGATCAAGCCACAAGGTGTAACATTTCTGTAGATTACTCAGTAGTGCTATATACTGCCTCAGGTTTGATTTTGCTCTTAACTTGGCAGCTATATTCTGATCAGTGCTTTGACATTTACTAATTAGAGACTGTAGTAAATGGATCCAACCATATATAAACTGGGGCCGGATTACCCGTCCAGAGTGATGCTGGAAAATGTATTATGAGTTATTGAGGTAGTCATTTCTTCTTTCTTGTGCATATATGCATGCATCTCCCTTGCTTTGGAGAAGCTTATAGAACACTGCTGTTGTGTAATAAGCTCAAAAGAAAAGCTTCTAGAAACAGCAGATGTTGTTAACATTTTATTAAAACTTGAACTGTAATCATTGTTGGTGAGTCTCATTGATTAGAATTGTCAGAGACTGTCTTTATGAAGATAAACCCATTAAGCTGAATTATAATCACATTATATGTATGCATTACAAATGTTTCAATCTGTAATATATGTAAAATTGTAGGCCAGTGTGAATGAAGAAAGTGTAATATGCATATAAGCCATTGTGGATGGCTGTGGCTCAAAAGTTCGAGTAGGTCATCTACCTTCAATCCCTGGCTACTCCGGTCTGCATACCAAAGTATTCTTGGGCAAGACAGTGAACCCTGAGTTGCTCCTGATGTTAGAAATGGAAATGAATGAGCACTAACACATAGAAGAAGTGCTAATGTGAATGGGTGAATGAGACATGTTGTGCTTTCAGTGCTTGAGCAGAAAAACACTATAACAACCTGTCCATTTACCATATAAGGTGTCTGGTGATTTTTGAGAGGTGTGTGCCTTTGGGAACAGCAATTAAACACATTTGGGAAGAAGATGAAGTCATTTTCTTTAATGGAATGACTTGAGATACCTGTAGTATCCAGCCAAAGTGGATAGTACGTCACATGGCTCCAGCCACAGCTTTCTCCTGGTGTGGGATAGTGCAGGAAACTACTGTTAACCAGTCAGTGCTTCCTCTTTTAAAAACACAAGTTAAACTCATGTACAGGCCACACAAGACACAAGGCAGTATGGGAACACACTGCCTCTTATTTGTGTATTTTTTTAATGGCCATTGGTAACAAGTGTGTGTTTGTTATTGCTTTTCCAGAGTGCAACTTAGAAATCTTCCCAATAAAGAAACTGGGGACCGAGTGAAATATAAAGGTTGGTATGACCTTAAGTCTCCTAATGCAGCTGCAAAACAAAACATTTTGATTATTCCATTATGCACGATACCTGGTGCTATGGACAGCCAAGTAAAAGGACATTCCTATCTTTCAGTACAGACCTTGCCAGAACTAAACAGTCATTTCCCCATATCCCCATATTTCATTTACTTTAACTGCTTCTATGTAAAGCTCTTCAATTTACCATTGCATATGAATTATGTCCTTTAAACATACTTGCTTTACCTTTCCTAGCAATTACTAAATAGTCTCATTACCGTATTTTTCGGACTATAAGTCGCTCCGGAGTATAAGTCGCACCAGCCAAAAAATGCATAATAAAGAAGAAAAAACATATATAAGTCGCACTGGACTATAAGTCGCATTTTTTGGGGGGGGGTTATTTGATAGAATCCGAGACCCAGAGCAGAAATTCCATCTTGAAAGGCAATTTAAAATAATAATGGATTAAAGAACAGGGCGAACACCGTTACGCCTACGTTATGCTAACGTAACACATTCAGCTACATGACGCACAACGAACACATGTTCGGTATGTTAACGTAACATTAACAGTTATTCAGATAACCATAGCATAGAGAACATACTAACAAGTTAACCAAACCATCAATCCATTGAATTCTTCATCCTCGGTGTCACTTCTAAACAACTCCGCACACTCCGTAGGTAGACGAAGCGCCGCTTCCTCTTCTGTGTCGCTTTCGTCAGACTCGTCGTCAGCTGCAATTCCAATTATTCCGGCCTTTCTGAATCCCGACAGGATGGTTTCGGTTGTCACTGAAGCCCATGTTTTCTTGATCCATCCAATGACTTCCAGGAAAGTTGCGTGGCGCATTCTCCCAGTTGCCGTTAAGCTGTGCTCTCCATCCATCATCCACTGCGCCCACAGGTTACGCAAGACTGCCTTAAAGCTCCGGTTCATGGAGATGTCAAGTGGCTGGAGTATTTTGGTTCATGTGTTATAAATTTCACATATAAGTCGCTCCGGAGTATAGGTCGCACCCCCAGCCAAACTATGAAAAAAGTGTGACTTATAGTCCGGAAAATACAGTATTTTCAAAAACAGTAAATACATGTTAATTTGTTTTGCACAGGGAATAAGAATTCCCATCACTGGCAGAATTTGTGATTGCTTTTGCTGTTTGAATCCAGTTTGAGTCAACATACTGTTTGGATTCCTCCATCAGCTGATGCAATGACTGTGACTGTGGTGACTGGCTGTAAATAATGCAGCCCGACTGTTCTCTGCAGCCCTTACAGGATACGTAGCTGAACACTCTCTGTAATATCTGTTTCAGCTTTGCTTACACAAGGACAGATGCTTTACCACCTTATACCATATTACCTAAAGTCATTCTATAATTAAGCTCCTTATTGTATCATATTACATTTTGATTTATTGATTTCTTTACTTTCTTGTATTTTCTATTTAATTGGCTGCTGTTAGATTCAACTCACTGTCATTGTGCACACAAGGCACGCAACGAAATGATCATTCCAGATCACTCATCCAGAGACGAGCATCTGCGGTCATGCAGCCAGAGACCGGCGCTACCGTTAGGCAATGTGGTTTAAGTGTCTTGCCCAAGGGCACAACACAGTGCAGGGACAGGGACTCGAACTGGCAACCTTCAAGGCAAGCGCCTACCCACTGTGCCACTGCCATTGAAACTGGACTACAGTAGTTTTCTGTCTTTTGGGATAAATAAAGTATTTCTTATCTTGTATAGATGCATGCTTAGTCATCCAGGTAAGGAAATCCCAGAAAGTTGATTCTGTTCATCTGGACACACTGTTTTCAGTGGGAGAAAATTTTGTCACTCATCGAAGTGATTTTCTCAGTCTCAATTGACTGCAGGTTTCCGCAACCTTATAAACATTGCAGTTGCATAATGACTGAAATTATCACCATTGCCTAACAATGGGCCATGAGGTCAGTTTGATGATCATTAACATAAGATAAGATAAGATAAGATAGTGTTTATTCGTCACATGCACAGTTATACACAGTACAATGCACAGTGAAATGTATTTTGTACCTGCAACCATATATACACACACATATAAATAAGAATAAAAATAAAAATAAGTAATTCACACTATACACTATACTCTATATACTATACACTATACACACTTTTACGTGGAATTATAGATTATAAATTATAATATTTACATTGTGCAATAATGGTCCAGTTAGGGCTCAGAGTTGAGCAGACGGATGGCTTGTGGGTAAAAACTCTTCTTCAACCTTTCAGTCTTAGCCCTCAGGCAGCGGTAACGCCGGCCTGATGGGAGCAGGGAGAAGAGAGAGTGTCCGGGGTGGCTGGGCTGTTTTAGGATCTTCATGGCCCTCAGCCTGCACTGCTTGGTGTAAATGTCCTGCAGGTTGGGGAGGGTGGTTCTGATGGTCCGTTCAGCTGAACGAACCACCCTTTTTAGGGCCACGAAGTCCTGCTTGGTGCAGTTTCCCATCCAGGTGGTGATGCTCCCACGCATGATGCTCTCGATGGTGCAGGTGTAAAAGTTCCTGAGCACCTTGAGTGGGAGCTTGAAGTCTCTCAGCCGCCTGAGGAGGTAGAGACGCTGTCTGGCCTTCTTCACAGTGATGTTTATGTGATGAGTCCAGGACAGGTCCTGTGGTCACTCCCAGGTATTTGAAAGTGTCCACTCTTTCCACCTCAGCACCACTGATGACAAGTGGATGGTAGTCCCTCTGCTGCTTCCTGCTGAAGTCCACGATCAGTTCCTTCGTTTTGCTGACGTTGAGCAGGAGGTGGTTCTCCTGGCACCAGTTCTCCAGGCGGGAGACCTCTCTCCTGTAGGCTGTCTCCTCATTGTGAGAGATTAGTCCCACAACAGCAGTGTCGTCAGCAAACTTGATGATGACGTTGGACTCTGACGTGGCCTCGCAGTCATGGGTGTACAGTGAGTACAGCAGAGGGCTGAGCACACAGCCTTGGGGGGATCCAGTGTTGAGGGTGAGGGAGGATGAGGTGAGGTGACCCACTCGTACCACCTGTGGTCTGCTGGTCAGGAAGCTGTGAACCCACCTGCACAGGGATGGGCCCAGGCCCAGGTCCAGCAGCTTAGAGACCAGCCTGGAGGGAACTATGGTGGCTGTAGCTCAGGAGGTAGAGCAGGTCACCTACTGATCGAAAGGTCAGCGGTTCGATTCCTGGCTACTCCAGGCTACATGCCAATGTATCCTTGGGCAAGATACTTAACCCCAAGTTGCTCTCCGACCGTCCTGTCGGAGTATGAATGTGTGTGAATGTTAGTCAATTAAAAAGCACTTAGCTTAGTAGAATAATGGAAGTGCTTGTATGAATGTGAGTGCATGGGTAAATGTAAACATGTTGTGTAAGTGCTTTGAGTGCTCTGACTGAGTAGAAAAGCACTATATAAGAGCTAGTCCATTTATGGTGTTGAATGCTGAGCTGTAATCTACAAACAGCACTCTCACATAGTTCCCCTTACCAGAGTCTATGTGTGAAAGGGTCTTGTGGAGGAGGAAGGATATGGCGTCATCTGTGGATCTGTCTGGCCGGTATGCAAACTGTAGTGGGTCGAGGGTGGTGGGCAGTGAGGAGGTGATGAATGTCTTGATGAGTCTCTCAAAACACTTCATCACCACAGAGGTGAGTGCTATGGGCCTGAAGTCATTGGGGCTGCTGGGGTGTGGTTTCTTTGGGACAGGGACTATGATGGACTTTTTAAAGCAGGTGGGAATCACACACAGTTTCAGTGAGAGGTTGAATATCAGTGTAAACACAGGTGCCAGCTGGTCAGCGCAGGTCTTAAGGACACGTCCACTAATACCGTCTGGTCCAGCCGCTTTCCTGGTGTTTACACGTCTAAACGCCCTCCTCACGTCGCGCTCCGTCACAGTGAGTGTCTCCGCCCCTCCGGCCGGGAGCGCAGCGGGCTGTCGGCTTCCCGACTCAAAGCGCGCAAAGAAGATGTTGAGTTCATCAGCCAGAGAAGCGTCGGCACTCACCGGGTGTGTGTGTGGTGCTTTGTAGTCCGTGATGGTGCGTAGTCCCTGCCACAGTCCCCTGGAGTCAGACTGTTGTAGTTGCTGTTCCAGTCTGCGGCCGTAGCAATGTTTTGCCTCTTTCACCGCTCTGCGGACGTTGTATGATGCAGCCTTGTAGTCCTCCATGTTCCCAGAGGCAAGGCCGGAGTTGTAGGCAACGGTGCGGGACCTCAGGGCGTCGCGGACAGATTTATCCACCCACGGCTTCTGGTTGGGAAAAGTCTTGATGGTCCTCCTAAGCGAAGTGTCATCAACAACTTTCCCAATAAATCCCACAACAGTTTCCGTAAACTCCTCGATGTCTCCGCCCGCGCTGCTGCGAAACATGTCCCAGTCGGTTGAATCCAACAGAGCGGTCTCTGTTTGATCAGACCACCGTGTCACTTCTCTCACAGCAGGGGGTTCCTGCCTGAGCCGTTGTCTGTGTAGATTCTCAGTCATCCAGGTCATAGTAGTCTCTGGAGCTTGAAAAAGGCGACTGGACTTCTTTTTATTTCTTGAAGACGTTTCACCTCTCATCCGAAAGGCTTCTTCAGTTCTCAACCAAATGGTGGAGAGACCCAGGTATTTAAACCCCTGTGGGCGTAGTCCCCTGGAGGTGGTTATGACCCTCTATTGATCATGTGCGTGAAACACATGTGCCCAGGTGTGAAGGGGGCGTGGGTCATATTTAATCAGTGGTTTCAGTTGAAACCAACTTAGGACTCCGCTCCATTGTTTCCTGTGGCCTATTGAGGTCACTGGAACAAAGGTGTGAATGGGGGTTGGTTTCAACTGAAACCACTGATTAAATATGACCCACGCCCCATTCACACCTGGGCACATGTGTTCACGCACAAGATCAATAGAGGGTCATAACCACCTCCAGGGGACTACGCCCACAGGGGTTTAAATACCTGGGTCTCTCCACCATTTGGTTGAGAACTGAAGAAGCCTTTCGGATGAGAGGTGAAACGTCTTCAAGAAACAAAAAGAAGTCCAGTCGCCTTTTTCAAGCTCCAGAGACTGCCTGAGCCGTTGTTTGTATTTCGGCATGAGAAGGACAGAGGTGTGGTCAGACTTCCCAAAAGGCGGAAGAGGCTTTGCTTTGTAGCCATCTTTGAATGGAGAGTAGCAGTGGTCTAGGGTCCTCTCTCCTCTGGTGGGGCAGTCGATGCAAAATGATATGACCAGCTGGACATGAATGCCTGGAATCACAGCACTGTAGGATCATGAAAGATTAGGCCTTAGGCCTGCTCCTCGGTTCAGAGATGCTCATTTCATGTAAATGACCTCCTTGACTCTCTGCTCAAACCCACATTCCTCCCTGTCCAGGTTGTGCACATTATCACCGAAAGAGTGATGGAAATAGGTTGCCCACTTCTGGCCTGATGAGGTAGCTCTGCACTTAATTAGGTTAGCATAGATTACTATTCAGTGCATTTGTGAAAGCTGTACAAATTTTCCCTTTTTTATGTCTTTTTCATTAAGAGATGAACTGATCGTCAACTTAAAAAGCTTTAAACATGGATAGCCTTTTACAGGTTGTTAGGTGACAATATAAATGCTGTCTGTGTCAAATTACATGACCATATTTAAAGAAATCACTAAATATCCAAATTTATGGATTGTGATTTCTTTCCTCATCTAAAACAATTCTGTGATTTACTGATCAGAATTTACAGTAGCAGTCAAAAATTTGGACACAATTTCTCATTCAATGTTTTTTTTTTCCTCTACAGTATAAATGAATACTGAAGTCATCCGGACTATGAAGGAACACAGAAGGATGTATGTAGTAAACTTAAAAGTGTTAAATAAACCAAATATATGTTTTAGATTCTTCAAAGTAGCACCTTTTGCTTTGATTACAGCTTTGCACACTCTGTGTTCTCTCAGTCAGCTTCATGAGGTCATCACCTGAAATGGTTTTCCAGCAGGTTTGAAGGAGTTCCCAGAGGTGCTGAGCACCTGTTGGCTGCTTTGCCTTCACTCTGTGGTCCAACTCATCCCAAACCATGTCAGCTGGGTTTAGATCAGGTGGTTGTGGAGGCCAGGTCACCTGATGCAACAACCCATCACCCTCTTTCTTGGTCAAATAGCCCTTACAGAGCCTGCAGGTGTGTTTGGGGTGTTTGTCCTATTGAAAAACAAATGATGGTCCCACTAAGCTCAAACCAGATGGGATGGCATGTTGCTGCAGAATGCTGTGGTAGCCATGCTCGGTAAGTGTGCCTTGGATTTTGAATAAATAGCCAACAGTGTCACAAGGAAAGCACCTCCATACCATCACACTTCCTCCTCCATACTTCACTGTGGGAACTACACATGTAGGAACCATCCACTCACCTTTTCTGCGGCCCTAGCCATTCTCTTCCTCTTGTTGTTCTTCCTTAGAAGTGGCTTCTTTGCAGCAATGCAACCATAATGTCCTCTACTCTGAACAGCCAAAAGTACAGACATTCTGTACTTAAGTAGAAGTACATGTACTTGTGTTAAAAAATACTTTGGTAAAAATTGAAGTACTGGTTCAACTTCTTTACCTAAGTAAAAGTAAAAAAGTACAGGCTCTAAAATGGACTCAAAGTAAGAAAGTAAAAGTAATTCATTGGAGGATGTTTATACCAGGTATTTTTTGTGTAAAGCTATATTGTGACAGCCAAACAGCCTTCTGCCTTGGCCAGGGCCTGCTGTTGCTTGTTTGTCTGTTTGTTTGTGTCTTACAGGTTCCTGGTGGGCAGAGCTAATCCCCAGTTGCACAGTTGCCATGGTTGGGTGGGGTGCCATTAATTGGTCACCTTTTTTCACACTGGTGGTATTTGGTGCATAAGTACCCGCTATTGACACTACATGAAGACTAGGCTGAGTTGGTGGTCAGGCTAGATTTTTTTTTAGGCATGTGTTTATACTACAGGGGATTTGTGCTTTGTTTTATGAAAGCACTTGTTGCACTCCTGGAATTTGTCAGGTTTGGCATGTTGTGGAAGAGGTCCTGACTTGGTCCTGTTTGTGTATTGTCGAACATGGCTGACATTGCTGACTTTGTTGAGGCTCCAGCGGAGGAGCTGTTGGACAAGTACACTGAGCTGTTAAAAGTAGCAGATCATTATAAGATTGAAATCTCTGACAAAAGGTTGAAGGATACTGTCAAAAGTATGTTGAAAGCAAATTTGAGTGAAAAAGGTGTGTTGCCTCTTGTTCAGGAGGAGGAGCTTGGTTCTCCTATTTTTGGTGGACGTCTCTCTGGTTTGGGTACTGGGTTGTCATTTGAGCAGCAGAAGAAACTGCTTGTGTTGCAGTTGGAGTATGATGCCAGAAGGCAGAATGCAGAGCATGAGAAGCAGTTGGCCATGAAGAGAATGCGGGTTGAGGCTGAGCAAGCCAAGCTGGCTGTGGAGAAATGCAGGCTTGATTTGATTAGAAGCGGGCAGCTGTCTTCTGAGAGTTCTGCTGGGCTGCAAGCACATCAGGGCTTCAGCCTATCATGCTCAAAGTCAGGGGGCTTTGGAGCATTTCCATCAGACACTGAAATCCCTGTTGCGGGCTTATTGTACTCAGTTGGGGGGAGATTGGGAGGAAGGGTTACCATGGTTGATGTTAGCAGCTAGGGAGGTCACACAGGAGAGCACTGGGTTTAGCCCGAATGATCTGGTGTTTGGTCATACTGTGCATGGGCCGCTGTCTTTGTTGCATGATCAGTGGAGAGAAGCTGAACCACCTAGAAATCTTATTGACTATGTCAATGGTTTTAAGTATAGATAGCGGCAGGGGAAATGGCAAAAGAAAATCTGGCCTTGACTCTATTTGGTCAAGGGGCTGAGCGCCGACAATTCATGGCTGGGGACCAGGTCTTGGCCCTGTTGCCTGTGGAAAGTTTACAGGTCCCCATGAGGTTCTTGAACAAGTATCTGAACAAAATTACACCATAGCCACCACTAAACGTAAGAAACCAACCCAGTTATGCCATGTGAACTTGTTAAAAATGCATTATTCCCGGTCGCCTGTCTCTTCTCGCGCTGCAGATCAGTCAGGTTGTGTGGTTCCAGCATGTTCGGGGGTGAGAGTCTCAGTAGTCTTAGTTCCTCAGACTGTGGCACCTGACTTGAAGGACAGTTTACCCTGCCCTGACTCTGCTGCGGTGGAGGGACGTTTGAGGAATTCAGAGTCACTCTGTAAGCTACAGGTTTTGTTGGGACATCTGCCTGAGGCAAAGCAGGTGGACTTGTCCAAACTGATTAAGGAATTTCCATGCTTATTTGGTGATACTCCCACTCAGAACCATGTTATAGAGCATGACATTGATGTTGGTGAGACCCAGCCAATTAGACAAAGGTTCTACCGTGTCAATCCTGAAAAACATAAACATCTGGAGGCTGAGGTGAGGTACATGCTAAGCAATGAAATTGCTGAGCCATCGTCATCAAGCTGGGTGTCACCTTACCTTTTAGTCCCGAAGTCAGACAATACCCCTAGGTTTTGTACTGACTTCTGCAAGGTGAATGCAGTTACTAAGCCAGATTCGTTCCCATTGCTGCGTATGGAACATTGTATTGACCAGGTAGGCCATGCCAAGTGTGTTAGTAAATTTGATTTACTGAAAGGGTATTGGCAGGTCCCATTGTCTGCACGTGCACAGGAGATCTCTGCATTCATTACACCAAATGGCTTGTATTCATACAAAGTCATACCTTTTGGCCTGCGTAATGCCCCGGCGACATTGCAGAGACTCATGAATAAAGTTTTGGGGGATTTGGAAGGATGTACGGTCTACCTTGATGATGTTATTGTTTGGTCTGATACGTGGTCCTCACATTTACAGCGTATCCAGGCTCTGTTTGACCGTTTGGCAGATGCCAATCTCACAATCAACCTCGCCAAATGTGAGTTTGCTAAGGCGACCATGACATACCTGGGGAGGGTGTTGGACAAGGTACAATTCACCCAGTGCAAGACAAGGTGAAGGTTGTGGAACAGTATCCTACACCCACCACAAAAAAGGAGCTGATGCATTTTCTGGGGTTGGTAGGATACTACAGGAGTTTCTGCAGGAATTTTTCTGAAGTGGTAGCCCCACTAACTAATTTGCTGAAAGGAAAAGTGACCTTTGTTTGATCTCCTGCCTGTCAACAAGATTTTGAAAATGTGAAAACATTGTTGTGCAGTACTCCGGTGTTGGCAGCCCCAAACTTTGACTGGCCTTTCTTACTGCAGGTGGATGCTAGCCACCTTCAGGAACTCAGGGTGAATCTGATCCACCCCAGGGGCCCTGCCACCAAGGAGTTGTTTGACCTGTTAACTGGCTGCTCCAAAATCAACAAAAACATCTGAAAAAGCATACCCAAATTTAATCAGCTGCTGTTCCTGAACTCTTTGGAGTACATGCAAAAGCTTGGTCTCTTTGTGAAGATGACAAGTTATATTTTTCATTTTTGCAGTCAAAAATGCTGTAACTGTAATGAGTATGTAGCTATTAAGTTTGGAACACAGAAAAGTTAGACAATTTTTGCCTTGCCTAGTTTTTTCATGTTTATTTTTATGTAACTACACACTGAGTGTTGAAGGTATGGACTGCAAAATAAAATGAGACTGTAGAATGAAGTCTTGTCTACTTGTATTTCAAATTTTATCAAAATAGCACAAAAACATACTGTTTTGGACAAGTTTTTGTGTTGACGTCCAGGCATTGTCCAACTGGTGCCATTTGGAGTGGCACCAATGGGACAATGCCTGATATACAAACTTCAGATAGGCGTATCTCCTCAATGCTTCAAAATACAGTCATCAATGAGGGCTCTAATGAAGGATAATACCCAGAGGAATCCTCTGCTACACACAAATTTACTGATAGTATGAATTAATTACAATTATAGACACAAATCAGAAGGTTGCCCTAGTTTGTAACAGAAGGAAAATGTTAGGCCTTCATTCGCAAAAACCCCCAGTCTATTTTCAGTGATTCCTTCACACACCCAAAATAAAAAAATTTTATATTGATCAAAAGTTACAGTAAAAGTAAAAACTATGTATACACATAAAATAAAAAGCCACAATCCTCCCAAAAGTCCTTCTCTGATACACAACTTACAACCTCCTCCCAAACAATTACCCCCACAAACACAAAGCAACATACACAAGGCGCCTGAGGACGTTGTGTTGTGTCCTTGGGCAAGACACTTAAACCACTTAAACCACATTGCCTAACAGTAGCGCCGGTCTCTGGCTGCATGACCGCAGATGCTCGTCTCTGGATGAGTGATCTGGAACGATCATTTTGTTGTGTGCCTTGTGCTCACAATGACAGTGAGTTGAATCTAACATCTAACAAAGCCCACCACAAAGCGAATATCACCAAATATTAATAAACAATGCTCTGAGCCATTGTACAACTGCTGTGAAAGCCCATCGAGGTCTATAAAATACCTTCCCTGTCACCCAAACACCCAAACACTCTTGTGTTTCCACGACGGTGCACACAATCGCACACACACACACAGACACAAGATAGGTGGCATAACACCAGTGTACGGTGATATTTTCTGTGTAATGGTGCATGTCTAACTCACCATTACATACAAATTTATATCTAAACTGCATATAATATGAGGATGAGCTGAGAATAAAAACTTACATTTACTCTGAATCGCTTTCCGACTAACAGCTGTTCATTCGTGGGATTCTGCAGCGATAAAAATTCTAGAAATTTTTATCACTGCAGAAGCAATAAAAAATAGGTGGCGTCTTTTAAAGGACAGATACAAATTTATCTTTTTAATATTGCTTTTGCTTAAAGATTTTTTTCTTTGTACTGTGTTTTATTGTTGTGAAGCAGTTTGTGGCAGCTGCCTTGAGAGGTGTTATATAAATAAAGTTTTACTTACTTACTTACTAAAACCGGTCAAATCAGTGACGTCCTCTCGTCCTCAAATAATAATCCACTCTCATGAGTACTGTAACTTTGTCACTTCATTGAAGAAATATAGCTTGTTTTGAGATATTTATACACTCCGTTAGTGAGAAAAAGTATTGTAAACACTGTCGAGGTCATGACGGCGCACAGAGCACGTAATACGCACTCATTGTGCAGCAACTTTGTGGATTCATGTGAAAACTCACCCCAAGGTGCCATATACCCACGTGTCAGGAATTGTTTTGGCTATACATCTGTGGTTTTAGATTTTGGGTCAGAGTTGACCAATCAGAACGATTGGAGAACATTTGGGGCATGTCCAGAGAAGTGACATAACGCTGTCTGGTTGTTATTGGCTCCGGAAAACCCATTTTATAACATGATTGGCCAAATGAGGTGTCAATCCAATTCTGAGGGTCTAGTCTGTCATATAAAAGCATCGTAAGGGCGGACTGCAGCGTTACTGTGACGGTATGAGGCTTCAAATTCAGAAACACTTTAAACATCCTGTGGGTGGGACACTGCCAGTTAACAGGTTAACCACCTCAGTGACCTCACCCCCAGGGATGGGGAAGTCATCCCCCTCATCCCCAGACTCTGCTGCAACTACAGAAGGCGTGTCAATGGGATTAAGGAGGTCCTCAAAGTATTCCTTCCACCGCCTGTCCATACCCTCAGTTGAAGTCAGCAGCACTCCACCCCCACTATAGACCATGTGAGTAGAGTTTCCCCTCCTGATCTGCCTGATGGTTTGCCAGAATCGCTTCGATGCTGTCTTTTTCCATGGCCTCAATGAACTCTTCCTGCACCCGAGTTTTTCCTTCTGCCACTGCTCAAGCTGCGTTCCACTTGGCCTGTGTCAGTACCCGTCAGCTGCCGCCGGAGTCCCACAGGCTAACCAAGCCAGATAAGAACTCCTTCTTCAGCTTGATGGCTCCCTTCACCTCCGGCAACCACCATCTGGTTCAGGGGTTGCCACCACGACAGGCACCAACCACCCTGCAGCCACAGCTCTGAGCAGCAGCCTCAACAATGGAGGTGCAGAATATGGTCTATTCGAACCCAATGTCCTCAGCCTCCCTCAGAAGACTGGGGCTTCTGTCAGGCGTTCCCGCCACACCCTCACAACACATTTAGGTGCACCAGGTCTGTCCAGCTTCCTCCCCTGCCACCTTATCCAATTCACCACCAAGTGGTGATCAGTTGACAGCTCAGCACCTCTCTTCACCTGAGTGCTCAGAACATATGGCCAGAGATCTGATGATACGATTACAAAATCAATCACCGAGCTGCGACCTAGGGTATCCCAGTGCCACATGCACTTATGGACATCCTTGTGTTCAAACATGGTGTTCATTATGGACAAACTGTGGTTTGCACAGAAGTACAATAACAAGACACCAGTCAGGTTCAGATCGGGCAGTCCATCCCTCCCAGTCACGCCCCTCCGGGTCTCACTGTCATTGCTCACATGAGTGTTGACAAGAATACCCACCCCAGATTGCCACCTCTCACCAGGGGTTCCAGAGCCCAGGCCATGTGTTGAGGTGAGCACAACCATATCTGTCCGGTGTCTCTCAACCTCACACGCAAGCTCAGGCTCCTTCCCTGCCAGACAGGTGACATTTCATGTCCCAATAGCCAGTCTTGATAGCCGGGGACTGGTCTGCCAGGTCCCTCGGCCTTGGCCACCACCCGACACACACTGCACCCAACCTCTACAATGCTTCCTGCAGGTGGTGGGCCTACAGGAGGGTGGGCCCATACCATCTCTTCGGGCTGCGCCCAGCCAGGCATCACAGGCTAATGACCAGCCACCAGACGCTGTCCATCAAGCTCCCTCCCCAGGCCTGGCTTCAGGGTGGGGCCCCAGTAACTTATCCCGGGCAGGGTAAACAGTTCCCTTGTTGACATTTCCATAGGGGTCTTCTGAATCATGTTTTTTCTGGCCCCTTGCCCAGGACCAATTTGCCATGGGAGACCCTACCAGGGGGACAAGCTTAAAAATACCACCTGTGGTACGAGTGGTGCTGGTCAGGAAGCTGTGAACCCACCTGCACAGGGACGGGCCCAGGTCCAACAGCTTAGAGACCAGCCTGGAGCTGTAATCTACAAACAGCACTCTCATAGTTCCCCTTACCAGCTTTCAGGCCCCTCTTCTGTGGAACCAGCTTCCAGCTTGGATTCAGGAGACAGACACCCTCTCTATTTTTAAGATTAGGCTTAAAACTTTCCTTTATGATCAAGGTTATAGTTACGGCTGGATCAGGTGACCCTGAACCCTCCCTTAGCTACATTGCTATAGGCCTAGGCTTTGGGGGGTTCCCATAATGCACTGCTTCTTTTCATTCACCTCTTTTTACTGTGTTTATACCCCACTCTGCATTTAATCATTAGTTGTTATTAATCTCTGGCTCTCTTCCACAGTGTGTCTTTTGTCTTTTTCTTCTTTCAACTCTTTCTTTTAGGGGTTGCCACAGCCATCATCTGCTTCTATCTTAGCCTATCACTAACATCCTCTTCTGTCACACCAACCATCTGCATGTCCTCCTTCATGAGCCTTTTCTGTGGTATTTCTCTTTTCCTCCTTCCTGGCAGCACCATATTCAGCAACCTTTGTCCAGTATGTTCACGATCCCTCCTCTGCACATGTCCAGACCATCTCAAGCTTTCCTCTCTAACTTTGTTTCCAAACCACTCAGCCTGAGCTATCCCTCTGCTATACTCGTCTCTAATATTGTCTATCTTGGTCACGTCAGATGAAATCTCAACATCTCCAACTCTGCCACTTCCACTTCCACCTTCTGTCTTGGGGCTTGTGGCTTTGCACGCTCATGTTATTGTATGTCCTTATATGGTGACTTAATAATACAGGTCTGGGTGTGTGTGTGTGTGTGTGGAGTGGGGTGGGGGGTGGGGGGTGGGGGTGCACATACATGCATGAGCACAGTGTGGATGGGTGTGTGTGGGGATTAGGGATAAGAATTGAGAATAATAATTCAGTTCCTTGGAATCGTTAGTCTGCTTGCTTAACGATTCTGCTTATCGATTCCATTGAAGTGAGGACGCATTTGCGTGCAGCTGTTTTACGTGCAGTCTGTGCGCACACAGCAAGTGCAAAAAGGCAGAGCTGTTACCGAGATGAAGAAGAAGAAGAAGAAGAAGAAGAAACAGCCTTTATTGTCCCACAGAGGGGAAATTTGGGTGTAACAGCAGCCGCAGTTATTATAAATATAAATAAAGATATAATAATTCACACTATTAAGAAAAGAATATATATAAAATCAACAAACAATATTAACCTTAATACTACTAATAATAATAACACTATATACAATGTGCATGATGTGCCGGACTATTTACAGTATATTATATATTATCCTACATTGTGTAGGTTATTGTGGTTTTTGTTGGGAGCAGTGATGGTTATAAAGTCTTACAGCTGCTGGGAGGAAGGATCTGCGGTAACGCTCCTTTGTGCATTTAGGATGCAGCAGTCTGTCACTGAAGGAGCTCTCCAGCTCAGCAACAGTTTCATGCATGGGATGGGAGACCTTGTCCATCAGTGATGTTATTTTGGTCAGAGTCCTTCTGTCTCCCACCACCTGCACTGAGTCGAGAGGACATCCTAGGACAGAGCTGGCTTTCCTGATGAGCTTGTCTATCCTCTTCCTCTCAGCTGTAGACAAGCTGCTGCTCCAACATACTGCTGCATAGAAGATGGCTGATGCCACCACAGAGTCATAGAAGGTCTTCAGGAGTGTCCCCTGCACTCCAAAAGACCTCAGCCTTCTCAGCAGGTAGAGTCTGCTCTGACCCTTCCTGTAGAGCGCATCAGTGTTATGAGTCCAGTCCAGTTTATTGTTTAGGTGAACACCCAGGTACTTATAAGAGTCCACTATCTCAATGTCCACTCCCTGGATGTTCACCGGTGTCCGTGTGGTGGGTCTGCGCCTGCGGAAATCCACCACCAGCTCCTTGGTTTTAGCGGCGTTGATCAGGAGGTGGTTCCGCTGGCACCAGTCCACAAAGTCCTGAGTCCACTGTCTGTACTCTGAGTCATCCTCACCTGTGATGAGGCCAACTATGGCAGAGTCGTCAGAGAACTTCTGCAGATGGCAGCGTGGGGAGTTGATGGAGAAGTCTGCAGTGTAGAGGGTGAAGAGGAACGGTGCCAGCACAGTTCCCTGTGGGGCCCCCGTACTGCAGACCAGCCTGTCAGAGACACAGCCCTGTGTCCTCACGTACTGTGGGCGGTCAGTGAGGTAGTCCAGTATCCACTCGGAGATGTGGTGGTCCACTCCTGACAGTTCCAGCTTGTCTCTCAGAAGTCCTGGCTGGATGGTGTTAAAAGCACTGGAGAAATCAAAGAACATGATCCTCACAGTGCTTCCAGGCTTCTCCAGGTGGGTCAGAGCTCGGTGCAGGAGGTAGATGATGGCGTCATCCACCCCGATGCCAGGCCGGTAGGCGAACTGCAGCGGGTCCAACGAAGACGACACCATGAGGCGTAGATGGTTGAGGACCAGCCTCTCGAGGGTCTTCATTAGATGCGATGTCAGGGCTACCGGCCTGTAGCTGCTAAGATCCTTTGGATGTTTGGTCTTTGGTACCGGTACCACACAGGAGGTCTTCCACAGTTGTGGTACTTTCCCCAGCTTCAAGCTCAGGTTGAACATGTATCCCATGATGCCACACAGCTGATCTGCGCAGCACCTCAGGAGCCTGGAGCTGATGCCGTCTGGACCAGCAGCCTTGCAGATGCTGAGCTCGGATGGAGTGAAAGGAAATGTTTTTCTAGCGTCCAAAGCAGCAGCGCTTTTTCCTGTAACCACCGTTAAAACCTTTACTTTGAAACAGCTGGAGGTCCTTCATCAACCACCTGATCAGTAAGTGAAGAAAAGAGAACTTTGTAGCTGCTCCATCCACCCTGTTTGTTTCACACAGAGAAAAACTGCAGTACGGAAATTAAAATATGCAGATGGATTGTTAATACGAAGCAAGTATTTCTAATCAGATCATTTAATTAATCCATGGAATAATCGATATTTGCAACCCTATTTTGCTGCACTGCTTTCACTAGACTGTATGAATAATCTCCATCTCATGTAACATTTAGTTGGTGAGGACTGCCAGAGTCTGGCTGGCTCAGAGGTCCTCGCACACCTTGCAGTTGTATTTTATGTTAAAATGTTAAAGTATTTATAGTATTAATTTGAAAGCAGAATTCTTGGTTTTTTTTATACCAGTTTTAATTTTGTTCTACTTTACATTTAAAAGAGTGAATGCAAACCAACCCATTTTTGGTACATTTTATTCAGTAACCCAATGAGAATCGATAAAAGAATAGGAATCGCTAAATTCTTATCAATTCCCATCCCTAGTGCAGAGTGTGGTGGTGGTGGTGGTGGTGGTGGTGGTGGTGGTGGTGGTGGGGGGGGGGGGGTTTAAGGAGTCACGTCATAATTACTTCTCATGTATTCTTTCTTGCTTCGATTGACTTTCATTCCTTCTCTCAGCACACACCTCCACCTCTCCAGACTCTCTTCAACCTGCTCCCTACTATCATTACAGATTAGAAAGTTGTATCTGCCTTTTTACATATGATTTATCCATCCAGACTTTATACTTGTGTTTAACATATCAGGTTGGTGCAGTGCAGTGGCCCTGAAATCACGGCTGTTCCCATTAGTGTCCCAGCTGACACAGTCAAACTTCGTCTAGAAAAGACACTGGTCTCCAGGGTATCCCGGGCAGCCTTCTACAACCTGTCAGACCTCAGGTTCTTGTGGCTAACTTACAACTCAATAACAACGATCCACCCCAGCAGCTTTGTCAATCTGAAGGCCCTGCGAGAGCTCCGTCTTGATGGAAACTTCCTGACATCCTTTCCCTGGGAGGGGCTCAGAGACATGCCCCGCCTCCAGACTCTGGGTCTACACAACAATCGTTTGTCCAGCCTTCCAGCCCATGCTGCTCTCTTCCTTCCTAACATCACATACCTTGACCTGTCCAGCAACAGGTGGGTCCAGTTACACAAAATATTGAACAGATCTGCTCAACTTTTCAGTTCTCTGTTTTTTTACTCTCAATAGGTTGACTATACTACCTGCTGAGCTGTTGGACCTTTGGTTTCCTCTTCCAGGACAAAGAGGAGGACAAGTGGAACGAAGAATTTTGGGTACAGTATGTTTTGGAGGAGTAGAGATGCATATTCTTTTATCATCCAGTTGATAGCCAATGTCCACAAATGCTGTTTTTAAGGCTAAATCAGATCCATCAGTTGTGGCCATTATTAAGTCCAAAAAGTGAATGAAATACAGATTATGTCTCTCTTTTTCTTTGTGTTGCACCTAAGGCTGGTCCATCTGTAGTGCAAATAGAGTTTATTGTATGACCCAAAAAAACTAAGCACTAGACCTGATTTCAGTTTTAGTACATTTTGTGATAAACTGGTGTAAGGTTAGGTTCTCTTACTGAGACCATCATATATGTGACTTTTAGGCCCTGGTGTTGACTAACCAGGACATAAACCAAGTACTTTGTGTACAGTGACATTTCTGCAGTTAACTGTCTTTGGTTTCTTCTATCATTTAGATTTTGAAATTCATTTGCTATTTGGCTAACTGAAAAAAAAAAAAGGAAAAACTACATGCACATGACTTGAACCACTGGTGACTTTAATGCAACCAGGAAATGGAGCAAACATGCTAGAGGAGAAGCACTTTCAGTGCTGTGTAAAAGTCTTGAGCCACTCCTCTTTATATAGAAAAATGGGAACTAGATGCAACGAGCTATTGTGCATATACTTGGCATGACTATCTTCATTCCTCAACACAGGCTGAACTCTCTTTGGCGAGCTTTCTTATCATTTCTTTCAGTAGTCCCATGGTGGTTTTGAAGATCACTTGTGTCTGAATTTTGCTCCTTTTGTAATATGAGTCGTATTGTTTCTACTTTCCTTTATGTCATTTATTATGTCCTTCAGCAGTCTCTGTTTGTATTATGCCAAACAAAGTCCATCTTCTTAGGTTATGTTTGAGTTGGGTCTCGGTGTATCTTGGTTATGTAGCATTTACTTTTATGTTCCCATGCTGTTCCTCCAGTCTTGTTTCTTTGTCCTTTTGCCTTTCTTGTCTCCCCCAGTTGTGTCTCTTCCTGTTTTATTTTGTCATGTCCGTCATGGTTGTGTGTCTCACTGCTCTGTGCGTTTCCAGGTTTTCTGCTCTTGCAGTTGTGTTGGACTTTGTATTCTGTTAAGCTACTGTCAAGACTCTGCAGGCAGGCATAAACTACTAGGAGACTAGGAACAGAAAAAAGGAAAAGACTAAACACAACAGAAATGCAGATTTGACATGGGGAGCAAGCACACTGAGGAGAAACCACAAAACAGTAACGGAAACTAAATACTGAAAACTGAATCCCAAAGGAAAGATAAAAAACTGCAAAACCTACTATAAACTCAAAGCACTGGGCAAAAGGCCCAGAACCATGACCGCTACACCATTAAACCTGATATTCGAATTCATTCCCCCCCCAAGTCCTGCAGCCTATATGACACTCCAGGCTTCTTGAAAGGACATTCCAAAGCTTTATTCAATTATGTGTCAAGATGATCCCACACTACTTAAATAACATTGAGATCCAATGTCCAGGGAGGCCACTCTGTTTCTGAAAGTGTTCCATGGTGTGTTTTGCTATTCAGGTATGATTTTACTGCATTGGCAGTGTGTTTGGGATATTTTCATACTGAAAACAAAACCATTGCTAATAAGACATTTTCCAGATGCTGTATTGCATTGTTATGAAGAGGTAGTAGTGCATGTTACTGGCCACAAGTGGGCAGCCATGGACCAGAATGAGTGAAGTTGAATCAGTTGTAGCTAGTTCAGCTCTCTCTTTTCTGGGTTTGATCAGGTTCACAGTGGATTAACTGCTTGTGTTCTGGTGTGTGTATCCAGAGGAATGTAAGTTTATCATTAAGTTTATTTGAGGCATGCTGGTTGTGAATGAGTTCTTCACTTCAATTCAATTTTATTTATATAGCACCAAATCACAACAGTTGCCTCAAGGTGCTTTGTATTGTGGGTAAAGACCCTATAATAATACACAGAAAACCCAACAGTCAAAACGACCCCCTATGAGCAGCACTTGGTGACAGTGGGAAGGAAAAACTCCCTTTTAGCAGGAAGAAACCTCCATCAGAACCAGGCTCAGGGGGGGGGGTCATCTGCTGAGAGGAGAGAGAGACAGAGATTAATAACAACTAATGATTAAATACAGAGTGGAGTATAATCAGAGTGAAAAGAGGTGAATAAAGAGAAACAGTGCATTATGGGAACCCCCCAGCAGCCTAGGTCTATAGCAGCATAACTAAGGGAGGGTTCAGGGTCACCTGATCCAGCCCTAACTATAAGCTTGATCATAAAGGAAAGTTTTAAGCCTAATCTTAAAAATAGAGAGGGTGTCTGTCTCCTGAATCCAAGCTGGGAGCTGGTTCCACAGAAGAGGGGCCTGAAAGCTGAAGGCTCTGCCTCCCATTCTACTCTTAAGTATCCTAGGAACCACAAGTAAGCCAGCAGTCTGAGAGTAAAGTGCTCTATTGGGGTGATATGGTACTTCATCCTATTGTGAAATGGATGTTGTATCTGTTACATTGTGTATAGCAGGTAAACTGACATCTAATAGATGGCTGATGCTGTTGCATTTTGATTTGTTATTACTGGTTTTATTAATGGCAATCTTGTATTATTTCTAACTTTTCAGAACCACACACGTAAACATAAATTCTCATCATGCTGCGTTAAAGAGCAGTAAACAAATCAACTGATTCTTTGTCTGCATCAAGTCTTGGGAGAACATAGGTGTTGCATTTTAACCAATGCACATTCCATGATTATGCTGGCTACTGAGTGTAGCCAGCATGTTAGTGTATAGCCTCTGCATGGTGCATCAAAATCATTCATGATTTTCTGAATTCATAATTCAATCAATTTTGGCAAGATCCCCAACTCCACTGATTGAATTGCAGCCCCCAACCACAAGAAAGCCTCCACAGTATGTTACAGATCGCTGTAGACACTCACTGTTGTAATGCTCTCCTTATCACCTCCATACATACTGACAATAATTTAAACATAAAATCTCAAATTTGGGTTAATCACTCCATCAGACCTGTTGCCACTGATTTTTAGTCTAGTTTTTAGTCTAATTTGGCATACTTCTGCCTTTTCTGCCGCTTTCCCTTCCTTACAAATGGCTTCTTAACAGCCACCATTCCACTGAGACCGTTCATGATGAGGGTTGCTCAATCATCCAGGTAAGCGGCTGACTGCAGGTTTCCCCACCCTTATAAACAGTACAGTTGCACAACAACTGAAACTAGCACCACTAACTAACAATAGACCATGATGTCAGTTTCATGATCGTTAATATGCAAATTGTCATGACCACGAGTACCATTCACAGCAAGTACACCTGTAGGCCCTTGGCCACACTTTCAGTGATGAGGATGTGCCCATCCTGGACAGGGAAGAATACTGGTTTGAATAGGGCCATTTACATTAACAGTGAACATCATCACCCGCAGAGGGAGCCTTACAGTCCATCTTTCACCATCTTATAACGCAGTGATTACAGTCAGTCAACAACTCTCTGTGAATTTAGTCATTTGGATGAGTAACGTAATGTCTCTCAGAGGTGGCAAAAGTACTGACATTCTGTACTTAAGTAGAAGTACAAGTACTTATGTTAAAAAATACTTTAGTAAAAGTCAAAGTACTGGTTCAACTTCTCTACTTAAGTAAAAGTAAAAAAGTACAGGCTCTGAAATGTACTCAAAGTAAGAAAGTAAAAGTAGTTCTTTGGAGGATGTTTCTACAAGCTATTTTTGTGTAAAACTAACCGAACCTTATTATACATTATTGTAATAATATAAAATAATATTACATGAGAATACAAACGTTACTCCAATCTAAATTTTAATCCTAATGAATGCACTCAGCTTGAATCTGTTATAGGACACAAACTGTGAAAGGGAATTTAAACCCAGCTCTGTTCTCTGTGTCCTCCATAGTAGAGGGTGACTGTGCCTCCACCTAAACACCAACATGAGGATACTCAGGGGTTACAGTGGGATTCAGAAGGTGGAGGAACCCTAAGATCAGCTGTAGTGGCTCTGCATGGGGAGAAGAATCACAGCTTTCTATTGTGAGCTGCAGTAAATGATGTTGGTGTGCAGGCTGTGATCAGCTGACCTGCTGCTGCTGCTGCTCTGAGGTTTACTGCTCTGTGTGGATGAACTGAACTCACAAAGATGTAACCCAGTATTTCACAGCTATCTGAGCTGATCTCCATCCCCTACACTGACAGCATACAGGCTGTAGAAATGTTGGATTCAGTGAATGAATCTCAGCATCAGCAGCTTTGATTCAAACTCATCTCTGCTGCACTGATGTAACCTGTAACTCTGACCATGAACACAAACACTGTGCTCCAGTCCAACACAGAGCTTTACTGTAAATACAGTACAACAAGCTGACCTAAACTGCAGTATTTTCATAGAATCTCTGAATTACACAAAGTCAGCATACTTCAGTTTATTTTCCAGTCCTTACCTTTAAATCTAACCTCTCTTCTTCCTCTCCTGTCCTCTTTCTCCATCTCTGAGTGAACTTCTCTCTCTTTGCTCTCCCTGAAATACAGCAGCTCTTCTTTTAGCTAGCTGTGTAACAAACTGCACACACTTTGTGTGTTTGCTGATATTTGTTGAGCATTTAGAAACGTTGCATTTACCTGCCACAGGTTACTTCCTTCATGCTCGCTCCTCTTCAGTAGCGCTAGCTAAGCTATTTATGTGCCGCAGCGCAACTTACGGACTCGGTCCGGCCCGATTATAGCGCTATAAATGATACGTTAATTATATGGGTTTGCGTATTTAATCCCTTTGTACGAGATAAGCCCCGATGATGGAGGATACGCAGTACGATTGTCTCTTATGTGTTATTATTCCTCCGTTTAGGCTCAGATCGTTTGATGTTTGACGGCGCACTGACCGGAAACGCAAACTTCTCTCTGACGTTAAAAAGTAACGAGTCTGTTTGAAAATGTAAGAAGTAGAAAGTACAGATACTTGTGTAAAAATGTAGGGAGTAAAAGTAAAAAGTAGTCAGAAAAATAAATACTTAAGTAAAGTACAGATACCTGAAAAATCTACTTAAGTACAGTAACGGATTTGTTTCCTGTGGGTGTTGGACTCCGTCAGGGCTGCCCTTTGTCACCGATTCTGTTCATAATTTTTATGGACAGAATTTCTAGGCGTAGCCAGGTGGCGGAAGGCTTCTTCCTTGGTGGCCTCAGAGTCTCATCTCTGCTTTTTGCAGATGATGCGGTTCTGTTGGCTTCATCAGGGGGGGGCCTCCAGCTCGCAGTGGAACGGTTCGCAGCCGAGTGTGAAGCGGCTGGCATGAGAATCAGCACCTCTAAGTCTGAGGCCATGGTCCTCAGCCGGAAAAGGGTGGAGTGCCATCTCCGGCTCAGGAACGAGTTCTTGCCTCAAGTGGAGGAGTTTAAGTATCTCGGGGTCTTGTTCACGAGTGATGGGCGAAGGGAACGGGAGATCGACAGGCGGATCGGGGCTGCTTCTGCAGTGATGCGGACGCTGCCCCGGTCCGTCGTGGTGAAGAGGGAGCTTAGCGTAAAAGCGAAGCTCTCGATTTACCAGTCGATCTACGTTCCTACCCTCACCTATGGTCACGAGCTTTGGGTAGTGACCGAAAGAATAAGATCGCGAATACAAGCGGCAGAAATGAGTTTCCTTCGAAGGGTGGCTGGCCTCTCCCTTAGAGATAAGGTGAGGAGTGCGGCCATCCGGGAGGGGCTCAGAGTAGAGCCGCTGCTCCTCCACATCGAAAGGAGCCAGTTGAGGTGGCTCGGGCATCTGATTAGGATGCCTCCTGGCCGCCTCCTGGGTGAGGTGTTCCGGGCATGTCCCACCGGGAAGAGGCCCCGTGGTAGACCCAGGACACGCTGGAGAGATTATGTATCTCGGCTGGCCTGGGAACGCCTTGGGGTCCCTCCGGATGAGCTGGAGGAGGTGGCTGGGGAGAGGGAAGCTTGGGCTTCTCTGCTTAGGCTTCTGCCCCCGCGACCCGGCCCCGGATAAGCGGAAGAAAATGGATGGATGGGATGGATGGATGGATGGATGGATACTTCCCACCTCTGATGTCTCTCCTACTGAAAAAGCTATGTCCAGATGAACAGCATCAATTCAGTTGAAATTCAGTTCACTTCAATTTCATTCATATAGCACCAAATCACAACAGCCACCTCTATCCACTTTACATTGTAAGGTAAAGACATTACAATAATACAGAGAAAATGACAACAATAAAAAACAACTGCTTATAAGCAAGCACCTGCTAACAGTGAGAAAGTAAAACTAATTTTTAACAGAAAAAAAACACCAGTGGAACCAGACTCAGGGAGGGGCTGCCACGATCGGTAGGGGGTTAGGGGAGGGAGGCAGGACAAAAGGCATGTTGTGGAAGAGTGATTAGTAATGGCAGTGATTAAATGCAGGGTGGTGTAAAACACAAAGAGAATGAAAAGAGGTGAGTAAAGAAGAAAGACTCAGTACATCATGAGAACTCCCAAGCAGTCTAGGTCTATTGCAGTAAGGGAGGCTTCAGGGTCACCTGATCCTGCCCTAACTATGCTCCTTCTCACTGTCAGAATACAGAGCTCTGACTCTTTGTCAGCCTGTCTACAGTCCTGAAACGAAACCTGGGGTTGTTCTTATTTTATTGAATTAGTGATGAATAGTAAGATGTCCTAGCCTTTCAGAGGGCTTTTTTTTTTCAATAGAGCAAAAAATCCTTTTTTTTGGTTGGGTGCATGCAGTGTATGTAATTCGGTGGCCAAGGGCAGACGCTCTGGCGGACCAATCCCCAGTTATCAAGATTATTGGGACACAGAATGTCACCTCTCTGGTGAGGAAGGAGCCTGAGCTAGTGCGTGAGGTTGAGAGATACTGAGTAGATATATTAGGGCTCAACACAATGCATGGCCTGGGATCTTGAACCAGTTTCCATAATCTGGTCTGAACCCAAATAGTGTTTTGTAATTTTGATTCTGTGCAAACCACAGTTTGTCCATAATGAACACCATTTTTGAACATAAGGATGTCCATAAGTGCACGTGGCACCAGGACACCCCAGGTTGCATTTTGATGATTGATTATGTAATCATATCACCAGATCTGCGGCCGTATGTTCTGGACACTCAGGTGAAGAGAGGAGCTGAGCTGTCAACTGATCACCACCTCGTGGTGAGTTGGATCAGGTGGCGGTGGAAGATGCTGCACAGACCCAGTGCACCAAAACATATCGAGAGGGTGCACTGGGAACGCCTGCAGAGGCCCCAGTCCATGAGATCTTCAACTCCCACCTCCAGCAGAACTTCGACAGAATTCCGAGAGAGGCTGAGGACATTGAGTCTGAATGGAATATGTTCTGCACCCCCATTGTTGAGGCTGCTGCTCAGAGCTGTGGCTGCAAGGTGGTTGGTGCCTGTCATGGTGGTAATCCCTGAACCAGATGGTGGTTACCGGAGGTGAAGGGAGCCATCAAGCTGATGAAGGAGTCCTGTTGTGTTTGGTTAGCCTGTGGGACTCCGGAGGCAGCTGACAAGTATCGACAAGCCACATGGAACGCGGCTTGGGCGGTGACCGAAGAAAAACCTTGGGTGTGGGAGGAGTTCGGTGAGGCCATGGAAAAAAACTTTCAGATGGCCTTGAAGCGATTGATGATGGATGATGCGGTCCTTTTGGCTTTATCAGGTGGTGGCCTCCAGCTTGCGGTGGAACAGTTCGCAGTCAAGTGTGAAGCGGCTGGCATGGGAATTAGAACCTCTAAGTCTGAGGCAGAAAATGCATGGAGTGTCCACTCTGGCTCAGGTACGAGGTGCTGCCCCAGGTGGAGGAGTTCAAGTATCTTGGGGTCTTATTCATGAGTGATGGGAGAATGGAGCAGGAGATTGATAGCTGTATCGGGGCCGCATCTGCAGTGATGTGGATGATGCACCAGTCTGAGGGAGATGAGTGTGAAAGTGAAGCTGTCAATTTACCGGTCAATCTACATCCCTACCCTCACCTGTCACGAGCTTTGGGTAGTGACCGAAAGAATGAGATTTCAAATACAAACGGCAGAAATGAGCTTCCTCCAAAGGGTGGCTGGCCACTCCCTTAGAGACAGGGTGAGAAGTGCAGCCATCCAGGAGTGGCTCAGAGTAGAGCTGCAGCTCCTCCACATCGAGAGGAGCTAGTTGAGGTGGTTCAGGCATGTGACTAGGATGCCTCCTGGGCGCCTGCTGGCTGAGGTGTTCCAAGCATGTCCTACCAGGAGAAGGCCCCAAGGCAGACCTAGGACATGCTAGAGAGATTATATGTCTGGGCTGTCCTGGGAACATCTTGAGGTCCCGCCCCAGTGAGCTGGTGGAGGTGGCTGGGAAGAGGGAGGTCTGGGCTTCTCTGCTAAGGCTGCTGCCCCCGCAACCAGGCCCTGGATGAGCGAAAGAAAATGGATGGATGGATGGAACAAGTCCTTTTTCCAGGCTAAATGAAGATCTTCTAAATTAGCGAGACAACATTTCCTCTCCAACTTACAGGTTATCAGGGAGTGTAGGACTTCTGATTTGAGGTTTTCCTTTTCAGAGGAGCCACAGTATCCAGAGTGGTCTGCAGTGCAGATGTAAAACTATTGATGACATCATCAACCTCTGTGGGAGCAGAGTTTAAGTATGTGCTCTGTATTGTATTGGCACATAACATTAAAGGAGATGATAATGGAAGAATCATATCCTTAAACTTAGTTGCAACACTACTATAATGAAATTTATTCCTCACTGCTGTGTAATCCATCCATCCATCCATCCATCCATCCATCCATTCGCTTCTGCACATCCTGTTAAGGGTCGCGGGGGGGCTGGAGCCTATCCCAGCTGTCATAGGGCGAGAGGCAGGGTACTGTGTAATCCATTATTGTAAAATTAAATGTTTAAAAAACCCATCAGATAATAAAAGATTTTCAGAGAATGTTCAGTTTCGATGCCATACATCAGAAAAAGATGCAGAGAATGATTAAAGTGGTGGGTGGGCTCTTTTACATTTTGAGAGAAGCCAATTGAATCTAATAGATTAAATGCAGTGTTGATGTCATGGAACGGCTGTGTGGCAGGCAGGAAGTGGACCCCAACGCAGACGAGGTAAGAAGAATATTGAGTTTTTATTTGGGTGAGTGCAGAACGGAAACAGGGGCAAATGCAGCAACACAGGAAGGTAACCAGAACTGAAATCCAAGAACTACAGAGAAACACAGAAGGGACACAGCAGGGGAGTGAATGACGACGACGCGACAACAGGCTAAGAAAACACCGGACCTGAATACACGTGGATAACGAGGGGAGTGGAAACAGCTGGGAAACACAGGAAATACTAATCTAATAACAAGAACAAGGGAAGCAAACTGAACATGACAGACAGAGACCAAATGACTATCAAAATAAAACAGGAAGTCAACCGAGGGAACAAGGATGCAGACCTGACACACGGAACACAAGGAACTAGAAATAACAAACTGAGGACAATTACAAAAGATAACAAAATACACTGGGGCACCGGCCCAGGACCATGACAGTTGAGGCTGTCATTTTCAGCATCTACATGGATGTTAAAATCACCCACTATAATGATTTTATTTGAACTGAGCACTAAATCAGATAAAAAGTCTGAGAAATCAGACAGAAACTCTGAGTAAGGACCAGGTGGACGATAGATAATAACAAATAAAACAGGTTTTTGATTTTCTCAATTAGGATGGACAAGACTAACTTGCACATGATTCAGTTTTAACTTTAGTGACCTCTGATTGGTGTAACCGGGTTTTGTGACTGTTGATGTGAATTATTATTTTGCCAAATATACCTTTTAGCTTTAGCTACCTGCTCTTGCCCCTGGAAGACATTCAACTATGGTTGCTAGAGTCTTCAGCTTCACATTTTGCCAATAAGTAGGGAGGAAGGATTACAGATGTGATGGGTTGGTGGTGTACCAGGTGCATCTGTTTAGAGCTAAGCTTTCTCCTCAATGTCATCCTGTGTCCAAAAGTTTGGACACAGAATTCATATTATCCTCCTGTTTCTCCTAAAATGGTTTCTTTTTTTTTTAAAATAACCCATCAGTTTCAATCAAAAACAAATGACAATGGAAAACATTATTTAACTTTATTTGAAATACACTGGGTGGGTGCATGATTTGAAAGATGGAACACATGAAAATCTCCAATATGTAGATGTATTTTAAACAAACTGAGCTTTCATGAAGAGTTGAAGAGGTGTCTGAAAAATGGAAAATTAGATAAATTAATCTGTCTTTCATGCTAGCTGTGAGGACGATGAGTTGACATGATGGCTGTTTCTAGAAATTTTCCTCCTTGTTTGCAATCATTAATTTATATTTAACACATATATCCACTTCAGTGGCAACAAACTGCTGTTCATGTTATTAGCTTCTGAGTTAATAAATCTTTAGGACATGGGAAGATTTTTTTCAGTAGTGATAAAACACTTTGGAAGTGTCAGGAAAACAAAAACCATGGATACTCAATGATCGTCAAAGTTAGCAGTTTTTACAGCAAAAATGTCTTTAGTTAAAAAAAAAACACAAAAACCACAATACAAACAAGTCTAATTCTGCTGGATACTCAGGTCTTCATGACAACCCCTGGTTGTGTGACTGCCAGATCGCCATGCTGATGTCTTTGTCCATGTCCCTGGGGAGTACTGTAGTTCTTATGGACCAGTTGCTGATGTGCAGCAGGTCTCTGGGTCAGTCAGGAATGCTGCTGACACAAGCTGAGCTGTCCCGCTGTATGAGGCCCTCAGTCCAGCCTGCAGCTACCAGGGTCATTTCCCCACTGGGCAGCAACGTAATCCTACGCTGTGACGCCACTGGATACCCAACGCCAACACTGACTTGGATCAAAACCTCGACCTACGCGAGTAAGCATTCAAGGGTCTCTCTCAGATTCTGAAGTGATGTTACCGACATCTGAGTATTAGTGGAATCATGCTGTGATTTGGTTTTCTGCACAGATTGTTGCCAGCAAGAAATCCTTGACAACTCCGAGCAGCTGCCTAGGATTTTGGAGAGTTGTAAGTCCTGATATTTTGTCCTTTTTAATAAATATTTTCATTTCATACAGATTCTTTTACTACTTACAGTGCTGTATGTTTGCATCCATAATAAAAAAGGTGTTTAACATATTAAGAATAACACATCAACAATAGTTAAATTAAGTCAAATGTTTTAGATTTACGTTTTATTTATAATCTACTTACCAATGATTGACAGCTGAAGCAAAGAAGTTGGGGGAATGAGGGAGGGGCTTTTAAAATAACATTGTAGTCTGAAGTTGCTTAGGTTGACAAACCTAATGTTCGCTGCCTGTAGTTGTATATAAAAACTAATAAAGTATTGTTAGGTTTTAAAGTTTTTTTTTTTTTTTTTATTGTTTTACCCATTGGTACATTTGTGTAGTAAACACTTCATTGTTATGGCTATTTTGCACCACTTGCTGTCACTTGTTGTGCTACTCTCCATTGTTACAACACTGAGATCAGTTGACAATACCAGTGTCTGAGGACATTAATGCACTTCAGACACATCTTGTTTCATTGCATTTATGGTAAGATAAGAAATACTTCATCATATATTCAGGATGTTTTTTACTACATTAATGGAAATACTTCTACTACTAATAATAATGATTAATATTAATAGGAATAGTATTAGTAGTTATAAATAAGTAGTAAATAGTAGCAATGCAGTTTACTCTGCAACTTTACCTGATATGCATCGTCAGATCTGTCTAACGTCTAGAGTTACATTTGCCTACATATTAGTTTGGCTCTCACTGCGGTATTGTATCACTTCCTGTTCACTTCCTGTTCCTGTTTTGGAGCACAGTGTTTTGCTGTCTGTTAGCTGTTATATCTGTATAACTCGATTTATCTGGATAATAACATATTTTAGTGTAATCTTCACCTACTTTAAATAGCATACTCTTTGCTGAATCACCTGTATTCACATTACTCACTTTATTTGTTTTTAGAAATTCGCTAGCTTAGCTCAGCTAGTAGCTTAGCCCTTAGCCGACTCACTACCAGCATGGCTTCTTCTCCTGTCTCTCCTGCACTTTCCTGCTCTGGGTGTCACATGTTTAGTTACTCCTCGGCCTCCTTTAGCAGTAACGGTACTTGTAATAAATGTAGTCTGTTTGTAGCTCTGGAGGCCAGGCTTTCTGAACTGGAGACTCGGCTCCGCACCCTGGAAAATCCTGCATCTAGCCAGGCCCCTGTAGCGGGTGCGGACCATGGTAGCTTAGCCGCCGTTAGCTCCCCCCCAGCAGATCCCGAGCAGCAGGGAAAACAGGCCGGCTGGGTGACGGTGAGGAGGAAGCGTAGTCCTAAGCAGAAGCCCCGGGTACACCACCAACCTGTTCACGTCTCTAACCGTTTTTCTCCACTCGGCGACACACCCACCGAGGAACAAACTGGTTATTGGCGACTCTGTTTTGAGAAACGTGAAGCTAGAGACACCGGCGACCATAGTCAAATGTCTTCCAGGGGCCAGAGCAGGCGACATTCATGGAAATTTGAAACTGCTGGCTAAGGCTAATCGTAGATTTGGTAAGATCGTTATTCACGTCGGCAGTAATGACACCCGGTTACGCCAATCGGAGGTCACTAAAATTAATATTGACTCGGTGTGTAACTTTGCAAAAACAATGTGGGACTCTGTAGTTTTCTCTGGGCCCCTCCCCAATCAGACCAGGAGCCACATGTTTAGCCGCATGTTCTCCTTGAATCGCTGGCTGTCTGAGTGGTGTCCAAAAAATGACGTGGGCTTCATAGATAATTGGCAAAGTTTCTGGGGAAAACCTGGTCTTGTTAGGAGAGACGGCATCCATCCCACTTTGGATGGAGCAGCTCTCATTTCTAGAAATCTGGCCAAATTTATTAACCCTAAAACTTGACTACCCAGGGTTGAGACCAGGAAGCAGAGTTGCAGTCTTACACGCCTCTCTGCAGCTTCTCTCCTCCTGCCATCCCCCCAAAACCCCATCCCCATAGAGTCGGTGCCTGCTCCCAGACCACCAAAAACCAAAGCTAAAATCAGCAAAAAGCTATTTAAGCATAAAAATTCAAACACAATAAATAATACAGCTTCATCAACTGCACCAAAAAATAAAACAATTAAATGTGGATTGTTAAACATTAGGTCTCTCTCTTCCAAGTCCCTATTAGTAAATGATTTAATAATTGATCAACGTATTGATTTATTCTGCCTTACAGAAACCTGGTTACAGCAGGATGAATATGTTAGTTTAAATGAATCAACACCCCCGAGTCACAGTAACTGTCAGAATGCTCGAAGCACAGGTCGAGGAGGAGGATTAGCTGCAATCTTCAATTCCAGCTTATTAATTAATCAAAGACCCAGACAAAGTTTTCATTCTTTTGAAAGCCTGACTCTTAGTCTTGTCCATCCTAATTGGGAAAATCAAAAACCTGTTTTATTTGTTATTATCTATCGTCCACCTGGTCCCTACTCAGAGTTTCTGTCTGATTTCTCAGACTTTTTATCTGATTTAGTGCTCAGTTCAGATAAAATAATTATAGTGGGTGATTTTAACATCCATGTAGATGCTGAGAATGACAGCCTCAACACTGCATTTAATCTATTGTTAGATTCAATTGGCTTCTCTCAAAATGTAAAGGAGCCCACCCACCACTTTAATCATACTCTGGATCTTGTCCTAACATATGGCATAGAAACTGAAGACTTAACAGTATTCCCTGAAAGCCCCCTCTTGTCTGATCATTTCTTAGTAACATTTACATTTACTTTAATGGATTACACAGCAGTGGGGAATAATTTTTATTACAGTAGAAGTCTTTCTGAAAGTGCTGTAACTAAGTTTAAGGATCTAATTCCTTCATTGTTATGCTCTTCAGTGCCAACACAGTGCAGTGCAGCTACCTAAACTCTGCTCCCAGTGAGGTCGATTATCTCATCAATAGTTTTACATCCTCACTGCGTATAACTTTGGATACTGTGGCTCCTCTGAAAAGGAAAGCTTCAAATCAGAAGTGCCTGACTCCGTGGTATAATTCACAAACACACAGCTTAAAGCAGATAACCCGAAAGCTGGAGAGGGAATGGCGTCTCACTAAATTAGAAGATGCTCATTTAGCCTGGAAAAAGAGTTTGTTGCTCTATAAAAAAGCCCTCCGTAAAGCTAGGACATCTTACTATTCATCATTAATTGAAGAAAATAAGAACAACCCCAGGTTTCTTTTCAGCACTGTAGCCAGGCTGACAAAGAGTCAGAGCTCTGTAGAGCCGAGTATTCCTTTCACGTTAACTAGTAGTGACTTCATGGATTTCTTTACAAATAAAATTTTAGACATTAGAGAAAAAATGATTCATAACCATCTCAAAGATTATTCTTCATGTTCGGCTGCTTTCAGCACTGCTGGTATTTGTTTAGACTCTTTGGCTCCAGTTGATCTTTCAGAGTTAACTTCAATAGTTACTTCCTCCAAACCAGCAACATGTTTGTTAGATCCCATTCCTACTAGACTGTTCAAAGAAGTCTTTCCAATTATTGATGCTTCAATCTTAAAAATGATCAATCAGTCTTTATTAGTTGGCTATGTACCACAGACCTTCAAGGTGGCTGTAATTAAACCTCTACTTAAAAAGCCATCACTGACCCAGCTGTCTTAGCTAATTATAGGCCAATCTCCAACCTTCCTTTTCTCTTAAAGATTCTTGAAAGAGTAGTTGTAAAACAGCTCACTGATCATCTGCAGAGGAACGGTTTATTTGAAGAGTTTCAGTCAGGTTTCAGAATTCATCACAGTACAGAAACAGCATTAGTGAAGGTTACCAATGATCTTCTTAGAGCCTCTGACAGTGGACTCATCTCTGTACTTGTCCTGTTGGACCTCAGTGCAGCTTTGATACTGTTGACCATAACATTTTATTACAGAGATTAGAGCATACTATAGGTATTAAAGGTACTGCACTGCAGTGGTTTGAATCATATTTATCTCATAGACTCCAATTTGTTCATGTAAATGGGGAGTCTTCTTCACACACTAAGGTTAATTATGGAGTTCCACAGGGTTCTGTGCTAGGACCAATTTTATTTACATTATGCATGCTTCCCTTAGGCAGTATTATTAGAAAGCACTGCATCAATTTTCATTGTTATGCAGATGATACTCAGCTTTACCTATCAATGAAGCCAGATGACATGCATCAATTAGTTAAACTGCAGGAATGTCTTAAAGACGTTAAGGCCTGGATGACCTCTAACTTCCTGCTTCTAAATTCAGATAAAACTGAAATTCTTGTACTCAGCCCCACAAATCTTAGAAACATGGTGTCTAACCAGATACTTACTCTGGATGGCATTACTTTGGCCTCCAGTAACACTGTGAGAAATCTTGGAGTCATTTTTGACCAGGATATGTCCTTCAATGCACATATTAAACAAATATGTAGGACCGCTTTTTTGCATTTGCGCAATATTTCTAAAATTAGAAACATCCTTTCTCAGAGTGATGCTGAAAAGCTCATTCATGCATTTATTACTTCTAGGCTGGATTATTGTAATTCATTATTATCAGGCTGTCCTAAAAGCTCCCTGAAAAGCCTTCAGCTGATCCAAAATGCTGCAGCTAGAGTACTGACAGGGACTAGAAAGAGAGAGCAGATTTCTCCCATATTGGCTTCTCTTCATTGGCTCCCTGTTAAATTTAGAATAGAATTTAAAATTCTTCTCCTCACATACAAGGTCTTGAATAATCAGGCACCATCTTATCTCAAAGACCTCATAGTACCATATCACCCCAACAGAGCACTTCGCTCTCAGACTGCTGGCTTACTTGTGGTTCCTAGGATACTTAAGAGTAGAATGGGAGGCAGAGCCTTCAGCTTTCAGGCGCCTCTTCTGTGGAACCAGCTTCCAGCTTGGATTCGGGAGACAGACACCCTCTCTATTTTTAAGATTAGGCTTAAAACTTTCCTCTATGATAAAGCTTATAGTTAGGGCTGGATCAGGTGACCCTGAACCCTCCCTTAGTTATGCTGCTATAGACCTAGTCTGCTGGGGGGTTCACATAATGCACTGTTTCTCATTCACCTTATTTACTTTGTTTATACTCCACTCTGCATTTAATCATTAATTGATATTAATCTCTGGCTCTCTTCCACAGCATGTCTTTCTCTCCCCTCAGCCCAACCGGTCTCAGCAGATGACTGCCCCTCCCTGAGCCTGGTTCTGCTGGAGGTTTCTTCCTGTTAAAAGGGAGTTTTTCCTTTCCACTGTCGCCAAGTGCTTGCTCATAGGGGGTCGTTTTGACTGTTGGGTTTTCTCTGTATTATTGTAGGGTCTTTACCCACAATACAAAGCGCCTTGAGGCCACAGTTGTAATCAGGAGACATATACAATCCAAAGTATAAAAGCTGACAGCAGAGCTGGTTTAAACCAACGAAAACTTCACAGAAATGTTGTGGCCACAGCAATTCTAATGTAATGGTAAATGGACTAGTTCTTATATAGCACTTTTCTACTCCGTCTGAGCACTCAAAGCGCTTATACAACATGTTAACATTTACCCCATTCACACAAGCACTTCCATGATTAACTAAGCTACAGTGTATCACAAAAGTGAGTACACCCCTCACATTTGAATGAATGAATGAAGGTTTTATTGCCATGTGGGTCAACAGGTTCACACATTGGAAATTGCAATTAACAAACAAAGCACCCATCCAAGAATACAACAAACACAAACACAACATGGGGGGACAGGTGTCCTGAGGTTATGCAGCCGACTTGCAGTGCTACCTTTACAGTTGCCCGAAAAAGAAAACAACACACATCATGGGGTAGTTAGGTTAAAAAAAAAAGTCATCTGGTACAGTGCTCGAAAAGAGCACCGTACCAGGGTCCAAAAAAACCACCTTAGCAAAGCATATTTGCACATTTAAAGCCAGAATAGCAGCGGTAGGTGAGGTCAGGTCAGGAGGGGATGCAGACGGAGACGAGAGGGTGGGGGCATTGTGGAGCCAGATGCCAGCTCCTAGCCAAAACAGTTCGCTGATAGTGATGGAATTTCACCAGCGGCCGTGGTACACCAGATCCAGCTTCACAAATCACAAAGCGGAGTGGGGGGAAGAGCAACCGTCACACATAGTCCTGGAGAGATATGGTTGCCAGCCAAGGCCGGCAGGGGAGCCGAATCCTGATAATGCAGATGTTGTTTTGGAACAGGCTGCTTGTTTTTTTCCAACAGCCTTCAGTCTCACTGGGAACCCATTCAGTAATCCAATATTCCAAATTCATTAGTTACCGTCCTCACTGTGCAGAACCAAACCTTATCTCCAGATCTAACCCCTCTCGCCTGCGAGCACGTTAAATTTACGGCTCAGGTCCACCAGGCTTTGAGTCTGAGTTTGTACGGCCCTGCACAGCCCATCCACCTGGGTCGGCAGCCTCTGCAGATGTCGAACTGCCGCCCAGATTTTCTTGATTTCCCGGTAAATCAGGTATCCTCCGAGCCCAAACAGAAAAGATACCGCTACCAAAAGGCCGAATATATATGCGTCTTCCACGTCTTCGACCTCAAGGGCCGAGAAGCACACAGGTCTCCACGAGCTCCAAGAATTGATGACGTATCCAACCGGGTCTGTTCCACTCGGACACGCAGGCTCCCCTTTCCCTGATCTCATAGTGGAAAAAATTCGATCAATGATGGTGAAGGCCCAGTTTGCCAGATCCATGTTTCAATCTTGTTCTTATTCGGACAGTGTGTAAGAGACGCTCTCACAGCAAGCAGCAAGCGGAGAGATGGGGAGGGCAGGGAGAGATAGTGTGACCGTCTCCGACAAGAGCAGGAAGAGGAAGGTGATATTTCTGCAGATATTTAAGTAAATCTTTTCATGGGACAACACTGACAAAATGCCACTTTGACACAATGAAAAGTAGTCTGTGTGCAGCTTATATAACAGGGTAAATTTATTCTTCCCTCAAAATAACTCAATATACAGCCATTAATGTCTAGACCAGTGGCAACAAAAGTGAGTACACCCCTCAGTGAAAGTTCCTGAAGTGTCAATATTTTGTGTGGCCACCATTATTTTCCAGAACTGCCTTAACTCTGCTGGGCATGGAGTTTACCAGAGCTTCACAGGTTGCCACTGGAATGCTTTTCCACTCCTCTATGCGCTCCTCCACCTTTCGCTTGAGGATGCCCCAAAGATGTCCTATTGGGTTTAGGTCTGGAGACATGCTTGGCCAGTCCATCACCTTTACCCTCAGCCTCTTCAATAAAGCAGTGGTTGTCTTAGAGGTGTCTTTGGGGTCATTTTCATGCTGGAAAACTGCCCTGCGACCCAGTTTCCGGAGGGAGGGGATCATGCTCTGCTTCATTATTTCACAATACATACTGGAGTTCATGTGTCCCTAAATGAAATGTAACTCCCCAACACCTGCTGCACTCATGCAGCCCCAGGCCATGGCACTCCTACCACCATGCTTGACTGTAGGCATGACACACCTATCTTTGTACTCCTCATCTGATCACCACCACACATGCTTCAGACCATCTGAACCAAACAAATTAATCTTGGTCTCATCACACCATAGGACATATCACTGACAGGCTGACCCCCCACCTCTTCAATCTCTGCAGCAATGCTGGCAGCACTCCTGCGTCTATCTTTCAGAGACAGAATTTGGATGTGACGCTGAGTACGTACACTCAGCTTCTTTGGATGACCAACGCAAGGTCTGTTATGAGTGGACCCTGCTCTTTTAAAACGCTGGATGATCCTGGCCACTGTGCTGCAGTTCAGTTTCAGGGTGTTGGCCATCTTCATGTAGAGCAACAATTCGTCTTTTAAGATCCTCACAGAGTTCTTTGCCATGTTGGAACTTTCAGTGACCAGTATGAGAGAGTGTGAGAGCTGTACCACAAAATTGAACACACCTGCTCCCTATGCACACCTGAGACCTAGTAACACTAATGAGTCACATGACATTTTGGAGGGGAAATGACAAGCAGTGCTCAATTTGGACATTTACAGGTGTAGTCTCTTAGGGGTGTACTCACTTTTGTTGCTGCTGGTTTAGACATTAATGGCTGTATAGCGCAAAGTCTCGAATATCTGCCAGCTCCGTGATGTCATCTTGGAAGAGTGGAAAAGCATTCCATTGGCAACCTGTGAAGCTCTGGTAAACTCCATGCCCAGGAGAGTTAAGGCAGTTCTGGAAAATAATGGTGGCCACACAAAATATTGACACTTCAGGAATTTTCACTAAGGGGTGTACTCACTTTTGTTGCCACTGGTTTAGACATCAATGGCTGTATATTGAGTTATTTTGAGGGAAGAATAAATTTACACTGTTATTTAAGCTACACACAGACTACTTTTCATTGTGTCAAAGTGTCATTTTGTCAGTGTTGTCCCATGAAAAGATATACTTAAATATCTGCAGAAATGTGAGGGGTGTACTCACTTTTGTGATACACTGTAAGTGCTTTTATTATCTAACATTCACACTCCAATGTTTGCGTCAGAGAGCAACTTGGGGTTAAGTATCTTGCCCAAGGATAAATTGGCACGCAGCCTGGAGTAGCCAGGAAGCAAACCGCCGACCTTCCGATCACTAGGTGACCTGCTCTACCTCCTGAGCTACAGCCACCCCGTAGTGTAAACAGCCCAGTCTCACAATTCAATTCAATTCAATTCAATTCAATTCAATTCAATTCAATTCAATTCAATTCAATTCAATTTAATTTATATAGCGCCAAATCACAACAAACTGTGGCCTCAAGGCGCTTTGTATTGTGGGTAAAGACCCTACAATAATACAGAGAAAACCCAACAGTCAAAACGACCCCCTATGAGCAGCACTTGGCGACAGTGGAAAGGAAAAACTCCCTTTTAACAGGAAGAAACCTCCAGCAGAACCAGGCTCAGGGAGGGGGGGTCATCTGCCGCGACCGGTTGGGCTGAGGGGAGAGAAAGACATGCTGTGGAAGAGAGCCAGAGATTAATATCAATTAATGATTAAATGCAGAGTGGAGTATAAACAAAGTAAATAAGGTGAATGAGAAACAGTGCATTATGTGAACCCCCCCAGCAGACTAGGCCTATAGCAGCATAACTAAGGGATGGTTCAGGGTCACCTGATCCAGCCCTAACTATAAGCTTTATCATAAAGGAAAGTTTTAAGCCTAATCTTAAAAATAGAGAGGGTGTCTGTCTCCCGAATCCAAGCTGGAAGCTGGTTCCACAGAAGAGGTGCCTGAAAGCTGAAGGCTCTGCCTCCCATTTTACTCTTAAGTATCCTAGGAACCACAAGTAAGCAAGCAGTCTGAGAGCGAAGTGCTCTGTTGGGGTGATATGGTACTATGAGGTCTTTGAGATAAGATGGTGCCTGATTATTCAAGACCTTGTATGTGAGGAGAAGGATTTTAAATTCTATTCTAGATTTAACAGGGAGCCAATGAAGAGAAGCCAATATGGGAGAAATCTGCTCTCTCTTTCTAGTCCCTGTCAGTACTCTAGCTGCAGCATTTTGGATCAGCTGAAGGCTTTTCAGGGAGCTTTTAGGACAGCCTGATAATAATGAATTACAATAATCCAGCCTAGAAGTAATAAATGCATGAATGAGCTTTTCAGCATCACTCTGAGAAAGGATGTTTCTAATTTTAGAAATATTGCGCAAATGCAAAAAAGCGGTCCTACATATTTGTTTAATATGTGCATTGAAGGACATATCCTGGTCAAAAATGACTCCAAGATTTCTCACAGTGTTACTGGAGGCCAAAGTAATGCCATCCAGAGTAAGTATCTGGTTAGACACCATGTTTCTAAGATTTGTGGGGCAGAGTACAAGAATTTCAGTTTTATCTGAATTTAGAAGCAGGAAATTAGAGGTCATCCAGGCCTTAATATCTTTAAGACATTCCTGCAGTTTAACTAATTGATGTGTGTCATCTGGCTTCATTGATAGGTAAAGCTGAGTATCATCTGCATAACAATGAAAATTGATGCAGTGCTTTCTAATAATACTGCCTAAGGGAAGCATGTATAATGTAAATAAAATTGGTCCTAGCACAGAACCCTGTGGAACTGCATAATTAACCCTAGTGTGTGAAGAAGACTCCCCATTTACATGAACAAATTGGAGTCTATGAGATAAATATGATTCAAACCACTGCAGTGCAGTACCTTTAATATCTATAGTATGCTCTAATCTCTGTAATAAAATGTTATGGTCAACAGTATCAAAAGCTGCACTGAGGTCCAACAGGACAAGCACAGAGATGAGTCCACTGTCAGAGGCTGTAAGAAGATCATTTGTAACCTTCACTAATGCTGTTTCTGTACTGTGATGAATTCTGAAGCCTGACTGAAACTCTTCAAATAAACCGTTCCTCTGCAGATGATCAGTGAGCTGTTTTACAACTACTCTTTCAAGAATCTTTGAGAGAAAAGGAAGGTTGGAGATTGGCCTATAATTAGCTAAGACAGCTGGGTCAGTGATGGCTTTTTAAGTAGAGGTTTAATTACAGCCACCTTGAAGGCCTGTGGTACATAGCCAACTAATAAAGACTGATTGATCATTTTTAAGATTGAAGCATCAATAATTGGAAAGACTTCTTTGAACAGTCTAGTAGGAATGGGATCTAACAAACATGTTGCTGGTTTGGAGGAAGTAACTATTGAAGTTAACTCTGAAAGATCAACTGGAGCCAAAGAGTCTAAACAAATACCAGCAGTGCTGAAAGCAGCCGAACATGAAGAATAATCTTTGAGATGGTTATGAATAATTTTTTCTCTAATGTCTAAAATTTTATTTGTAAAGAAATCCATGAAGTCACTACTAGTTAACGTGAAAGGAATACTCGGCTCTACAGAGCTCTGACTCTTTGTCAGCCTGGCTACAGTGCTGAAAAGAAACCTGGGGTTGTTCTTATTTTCTTCAATTAATGATGAATAGTAAGATGTCCTAGCTTTACGGAGGGCTTTTTTATAGAGCAACAAACTCTTTTTCCAGGCTAAATGAGCATCTTCTAATTTAGTGAGACGCCATTCCCTCTCCAGCTTTCGGGTTATCTGCTTTAAGCTGTGCGTTTGTGAATTATACCACGGAGTCAGGCACTTCTGATTTGAAGCTTTCCTTTTCAGAGGAGCCACAGTATCCAAAGTTATACGCAGTGAGGATGTAAAACTATTGACGAGATAATCAACCTCACTGGGAGCAGAGTTTAGGTAGCTGCTCTGCACTGTGTTGGCACATGGCACTGAAGAGCATAACAATGAAGGAATTAGATCCTTAAACTTAGTTACAGCACTTTCAGAAAGACTTCTACTGTAATAAAAATTATTCCCCACTGCTGTGTAATCCATTAAAGTAAATGTAAATGTTACTAAGAAATGATCAGACAGGAGGGGGCTTTCAGGGAATACTGTTAAGTCTTCAGTTTCTATGCCATATGTTAGGACAAGATCCAGAGTATGATTAAAGTGGTGGGTGGGCTCCTTTACATTTTGAGAGAAGCCAATTGAATCTAACAATAGATTAAATGCAGCGTTGAGGCTGTCATTCTCAGCATCTACATGGATGTTAAAATCACCCACTATAATTATTTTATCTGAACTGAGCACTAAATCAGATAAAAAGTCTGAGAAATCAGACAGAAACTCTGAGTAAGGACCAGGTGGACGATAGATAATAACAAATAAAACAGGTTTTTGATTTTCCCAATTAGGATGGACAAGACTAAGAGTCAGGCTTTCAAAAGAATGAAAACTTTGTCTGGGTCTTTGATTAATTAATAAGCTGGAATTGAAGATTGCAGCTAATCCTCCTCCTCGACCTGTGCTTCGAGCATTCTGACAGTTACTGTGACTCGGGGGTGTTGATTCATTTAAACTAACATATTCATCCTGCTGTAACCAGGTTTCTGTAAGGCAGAATAAATCAATACGTTGATCAATTATTAAATCATTTACTAATAGGGACTTGGAAGAGAGAGACCTAATGTTTAACAATCCACATTTAATTGTTTTATTTTTTGGTGCAGTTGATGAAGCTGTATTATTTATTGTTTTTGAATTTTTATGCTTAAATAGCTTTTTGCTGATTTTAGCTTTGGTTTTTGGTGGTCTGGGAGCAGGCACCGACTCTATGGGGATGGGGTTTTGGGGGGATGGCAGGAGGAGAGAAGCTGCAGAGAGGCGTGTAAGACTGCAACTCTGCTTCCTGGTCTCAACCCTGGGTAGTCAGTTTTTAGGAGGGTTAATACATTTGGCCAGATTTCTAGAAATGAGAGCTGCTCCATCCAAAGTGGGATGGATGCCGTCTCTCCTAACAAGACCAGGTTTTCCCCAGAAACTTTGCCAATTATCTATGAAGCCCACGTCATTTTTTGGACACCACTCAGACAGCCAGCGATTCAAGGAGAACATGCGGCTAAACATGTGGCTCCTGGTCTGATTGGGGAGGGGCCCAGAGAAAACTACAGAGTCCCACATTGTTTTTGCAAAGTTACACACCGAGTCAATATTAATTTTAGTGACCTCCGATTGGCGTAACCGGGTGTCATTACTGCCGACGTGAATAACGATCTTACCAAATCTAGGATTAGCCTTAGCCAGCAGTTTCAAATTTCCATGAATGTCGCCTGCTCTGGCCCCTGGAAGACATTTGACTATGGTCGCCGGTGTCTCTAGCTTCACGTTTCTCAAAACAGAGTCACCAATAACCAGAGTTTGTTCCTCGGCGGGTGTGTCGCCGAGTGGAGAAAAACGGTTAGAGACGTGAACAGGTTGGTGGTGTACCCGGGGCTTCTGCTTAGGACTACGCTTCCTCCTCACCGTCACCCAGCCGGCCTGTTTTCCCTGCTGCTCGGGATCTGCTGGGGGGGAGCTAACGGCGGCTAAGCTACCATGGTCCGCACCCGCTACAGGGGCCTGGCTAGATGCAGGATTTTCCAGGGTGCGGAGCCGAGTCTCCAGTTCAGAAAGCCTGGCCTCCAGAGCTACAAACAGACTACATTTATTACAAGTACCGTTACTGCTAAAGGAGGCCGAGGAGTAACTAAACATGTGACACCCAGAGCAGGAAAGTGCAGGAGAGACAGGAGAAGAAGCCATGCTGGTAGTGAGTCGGCTAAGGGCTAAGCTACTAGCTGAGCTAAGCTAGCGAATTTCTAAAAACAAATAAAGTGAGTAATGTGAATACAGGTGATTCAGCAAAGAGTATGCTATTTAAAGTAGGTGAAGATTACACTAAAATATGTTATTATCCAGATAAATCGAGTTATACAGATATAACAGCTAACAGACAGCAAAACACTGTGCTCCGAAACAGGAACAGGAAGTGATACAATACCGCAGTGAGAGCCATCCACCCTCACAGAATTTTATGAAGTAGTGATAATGAAGGATCATATTTCTTCATGTTCATGGACACAAATTGTTACTTTTTTTGCATAGTGAGCATGAATTTGCATTCAGTAATTAACTGTAATTTCCCCATTGTGGGATCAATAAAGTATCATCATCATCATCATCATCATCATCATTTTTATATATAGAAAACAGGGAGATGTCAACATGGTGCACAAGCTTGTTTCCACCACTAAAACCTAAACTAAAACAAAACAAAAAATAATATTTGCTAAATTCCAAACCAATAAGTCAATTTGAAAAACTCAACAGCAGTTGTATTTTAACGAAAACCATGAACCTGATCGCTTTTAACATCCAATCTTATCCAAAACTTAAACCTACCAAGCAATATTTTTGTAAATAAAATATTAAAAAAGAAAATCACACAAATGATGTGTGAAAATCTATGACATGTCCTTGGGTCAGTGGCCCACAGTTCAATGTGACTTATCCCTCTACCATTCCAGAAATAATGTTGGTAAATTTGTGTTGAGGAACACACAAAGTTTTTTTTACTAGCGACAAAGAATCAATAGATTAAAGTTCATGACTTTATCAGGAACTGCTGTGGGCCTGGGTTGTGTAGAAACATTTAGTATTTTAGGCACAATGATACAACCCTGTTCACCTCTGCTTTTTCTTCGGCTCCTTAGCTGTGGCCAGCTGGCTTGGTTTGAAATACAGTAGAAATCACCTAAGTCAGATTCAAATAATCTGTGGAATTTCATCCAACTTATGTGTAAGATGGATAAAATCAGATTCTTCAAAATATCGGACAGAGTTTGGGGTCTGATATTGAATTTCACTGCAACGGCTGGATTTGCTTCTGCAGATTTTATAATCTCATATTTTTGTTTGTAAGTGCAAGTTTGGAGTTTACGCTTGACTCCTGTGCTTGCCATGATTGTCTCTGATGAAATGAACGGATTCGCCCACTATGGCCATTCCAGACATCACGTGACTGTATAGCCACTCAAGCGATCCTCCAGGTATTGTTCTTGTGTGTAATTGTGCATGAACGAGCTAGTGCATGGAGTTTGTTTCAAAAGTAAATATTGGAAGTGGGTGTATCAGAAGCTAAGGAGGGCTTTAGCGCTAAACTCATCTGACTTATGTGATCACATCTAATAGGAAATGTATTAAAATGAGACCAGATTTTTCATCTGAGGTAGGCGAAAATCTGACATCTGTATGATCCGACATTAGAGAAGATTTTTATTGGAATTAACATTAGGAAAAATCTGGATCTGCAGAAGCCATCCAACTAGAGTGAAAATCCATGTCGACCTAGGCGATGTGTACTTTAGCATATAATATGAATGGCATCAACTTGTTTGTTTGTTTTTGACATGTCTTTTTAACCAGTGAACATGGACCAAATGTCAGGGTGTACCATTTATTTGTGAAGGAAGACACCTAAAACACTTTAATTAAAAAAATAAGACATTTAATCAATTAAAAGAATCAGAAGAAATTACATGTACAGGGACCATTTGATTTAGGAAGATACAGGCCTTCTCAGCAGCTGCCTGTGGCTCCCCCCCAGAAGAGCACTGCTCTAAACTAAACATAACAATTTTATACTACAAGCGCTATCAATTCAAAAACAGTTGGAGAGAGCCGTGGTTTAGACTTGGTCTTCTCAGACTGGTTCGTCCAGTGTTTGGTTCCGGCATCATGGCACAAGCTTCTCCAATCAGCAATAAAAAACTCCATAAAAGACACACACCCTTCCCTCCTTAGACACAGATGTTCATGTTTTGGTAAAACCTTTGAGGATAAAATAAACAGATTCTTCTCTGAGGCTGAGAAGGTCATAAATAAGATAAACAAATCGCCCAAAGCCCGTGAAGTTGGTCCAGCACAATCTGTCTCTCTCTGTCCAATGTATTATTTAATTGTCTATTATTTGCTTCAGCTACTATTTATTAATTAATTTACTGGAGTTTACTGTTAAATATTTGTCATTTTATTCATTGGGTAAAAAAATAAACCCCAACAAAGCCTAACCTAGCATGACAATCAAAAACAAATAACAGGCACACCTACCCTTTCAAGTGTTGTAGACTTCTCTGCATTTTTGTTGTGCACATGAAAACACATAAAAAAGTTCTGATGATACTGTCCATCCACCCATCATGCAGATAAATCAATATACTAAATGTATCACAAGTAACAAGAGGATTTTTTGATTAATCACTGTAAAGTGATAAATTAATTTAGGAGTGTAACGCCAAGATGACCCTGAGCGGCAAGGCTTTAAATCATGGGAGGCGGACTTTGTTTTCCATTTTATTTCTCAAGCTCAATTTAGACAATTAACTCCATTGCCATGTGACGCAGGTGTGACCTTTCCAGCAACCCAACCAAGTACAAAAGAGAGAAGAGCCCCAACCATCAAAAGACAAAACCCCTTTATACCCAGCTGCTGATGAGCCACACCTTGCTCCACAACTTGCAGGAGTACCACACATTTTAACAACAATAAAATACACAAACAGTCAAACAACAACATTTACAATTAAAACCATCACCCCAACATCTCCATAACCCAATATCTACAATAAAACCAAATACCCCTACAAAACACCTAAAAATATACCTAAAAAATCCCAAACAACTCCCCCACCCAATTTCCTCCTTGGTCTCTCCCGGAACCTTTAAATAGTGTTCAGACCCCCGGGGACACATTTGCCTGAAACACCCTGGAAGGACAAAGGAAGAAACAGGTGAGTGATTGCTACACCACAAACCCACTTGCACTATATCTGTATAAGTTAAACACACACACTTTTCTTAACCACAGGTCAATTATAATTGTGGCTAACACTAATTCTTTATTTTGCAGCATCTGCCTGCCACACACCGAGAAACTGCTCACGTGCCTGGAAGACAGAACCATACTAATTATTAAAATACTTAATAAAGAATAAATATTTGAGTCCTTATTTTTTGAGTGTATGTCAAAAAGTGCCAAGTGCTAATAAAGTGCAAAAGGTGTCCCAACATTTACTACCCAAAACCATACACATAAATATAAACAAGTAACGAAAACCCTCTTCGGTACAAGGAGAATTAATGTTATATTACTGTGATATACAGAAAGTGATCAAGTACTATCCCATTCAAGATAATCTTCTTAGGCATGTCCAGACAGATGCCAGTGCACCTATTATTTTGTGATGGTCCAGGTACACTTCCAGTTGAAGTCCAGCTCTGACCACCTACAGTGTGCTGATTTCACCACAAACCATAATTTGCACAAGGAGTAAACATCAGCTTCTTTCTGAAATTGATCTGACTTTAGTGTGAAGGACGTCAGTGGTGACAGCTGGGATAGACCTCAGCCCTCCTGTAATCCTGAATTGGGTAAGAAAAAAAGATGGATAGATAGATGGATCTTTGGTGGTGATGAAACCTGAGTCTCTGGCTACAACAAAGCATTTTTAATCATTTGAAGAATCCATATTTTCCAAAGCTGAAGTTAGTGCAAGGACCATGCTCATCTTTTTTTTTCCACAAAATTCATTGGGTTGTGCAATGTTCTACTGTAACCTTCTGAGGCATTGAAGGAGAGGATTCAGTGGAAAAGATCTTAACTGTGGTGTGTGGCAGCATGTCATCTTGTGCTGAATAGAGCACATTAAAAAACAGGAGAGTTTGGCCACACAGACAATCTTTGCGTATTCATCAACAGGTTCTGAAGATTCATAGTTTTGACACTGGTACAAATCCAGTACCCATCATTGACGCACAAGTGCAAGCAACCAAAACAGGTCTTCCACTGAGAAGAGCTATAAATAGCAGGAACAATGAAAACAAACCAGAGATCCATGAGAAAATCACCTCAAACACGAGCTGGACCAAAATTCCTGAAACCTTTTAATCACATCTCGTGCTAATGAGTAATTCGGGCGAACTTTGTTACGCATGAAGGAAAGCAAAAATGTTTCTTTGGGTCTCTGGTTTGGTTTGGGTCTCAAATTAGGAGTATCCTAGCCTGTGAGACTTCCTTTGTAAAACACTCTGCCAATCTAAAAGAGAAAAGCCAGGTGCAGGGTGCAAACTACTAAGATTGTACTACTCTTTGTTTTCCAGTCTTGCAGGAATCACCGCGGGTCGGGGTTCGCTGGTCGATAATCAGCCTGAATGGGTTATCATACAAGGATGCTGGTGAATATCGCTGCCAAGCACGGAACATGGCAGGAATTTCTGAAGCCCCAATTAAACTGAAGGTCATGGGAATCACACAACTATCCCGTCTTCCAAAGAAGAAGTCCAAAAAGATTTCATCCAAAGCCCCTTCTAAGTCCAGGAAACTGTACCAGATTCCAGCTATTACCAGTACTCCCTCAATGAAAGATAATCAGATAATGTAAAGTATCACAGCGTTTTCTAATAACAAGGCCAAGAAACCTCAAAATCCTTTGATGCGTTTGTACATTTAAAAGTACTAAATGAACTCAGCAGATGCAAAGAAAAGGACCCTGATATGGATCAAGTCTGTAGCTGCCTGAGTCTCCTGATGATTCACTGAATGATGCACTGAAGGTGGTCCGCGTCAGTTACAGGGCAGACATCACTGGGGGTGGGAAAGAGAATAATACTTTACTGTTTGTAAAAGCTCTAGTTTTAATCTTGTATGCTTTTGCAATTTGTTAATGCAACTTGTTTGCCAAATAAAACACATAACACAAAAATGTGGGTGTTGTTCCTGGGATGCAGTCTACTGTTTTGTGAAAGAATGATTTGTTTTATTCAGTCCAATGTTCAACCCATTTTTCTCCAGTTCACATCAGCAGTTTAGTTGATATTAGGTGAAGTCCCTAGAAAGTGTGGGCTGTGAAGGTCCTGGAGTGGGGGCTGCAGTGATAACAGAAATTATTCACAAGTCTGCATAGTTACATATTTATATAAATATTTTTTTTTTTATAAAAAAAAGTGAATTAAAACTGGTAAAAGGAGGTCGTTAGTTTGTGACATTACTTTGACCTAAATTTACTGCTCTTATATTGAAGTTTGTGTCCCAGCAGCAAGTGGGTCACACTGGGATTAGCACTTTACATATGACTGTGTAGTATTAGCAATTTATAACCAAAAGCCTGAGTTGTTTGTGTTTTTAGAATCAAATTATCAAGGAAATCCATCACTTTCTCTGGTATTTTGATATGAGTGCAGACAGGCTTCTAGCCAGGAAAATTTCACAGGCCGGCGCTAACAGAAGACCCGGGGCGGCCCGAGGGATTTTCTGTTTTTTAAGTGGGCTGCAGCACCTTTGACTTTGGGAATCACTGCTCTAGAATACAGAGAGGAAACCCCAATAATCAGAAATCCCATATTAGCAGCACTGGAAAGGAGGAAGAACTCTCTTTTAGCAGGAAGAGAACTTCAACAGAACCAGGCAAAGGGAGTGGCAGTTGGGGGTGAATATATATGGGGGGTGGTTAAATATACAATGTAATATATATTTTTTAAAAATCAAGGTGTTAATCATTTATAGATATGTGGTTTTCTCAGTGCTTTTGTTGTGGCAGCTCCCAAATTGTGGAATTTGCTGCCATTACATATCAAAGAGGACTCTTCACTGGCCATTTTTAAATCTACTCTTAAGACCCACCTCTTCCGCTTTGGGTTTTGACCCAGTTTGAGATGTTGATTTTATTTATTTATGTATTTTACTTATTCATTTTATTTTTATCTTAGCGTTTTACTCATGTTTAACTGTGTATTTCACTGATGCTTTTATTTTGTGTTTTAAATTTCTTTCTATCTATTGTATTTTCTCTTGTGCTGCTGTGTTTTGTTGCTATGTTCGGCACTTTGATCAGTGGTTCCTGTTTTTAAAGTGCTTTATAAATAAAGTTAGCTTGGCTTGGCTACAAATCTGATTACATACATGGCTATCAGTATAGCCAAATATGCGCACACAAACAAATACCTTGTTAAAATAATGATGGCGCCGGTGAGGTCAGCAGCCGTCGTACCTGCTCCTACGCTTTGTTTGTATATATTAGGTTTAGCTCTAATTTTGGACTTTATAATTCCGCCTGCTCTGTGTCATATCACGTATGACAGACAGACTCTTTTTAATATCAGAATACAGCACTCTGGCTGTATTCTGACACCTTTTTCTCCCGACCCGACTTAGCCTCAGGAGATACTGCGTTTCCTTTTTTTTTTTTTCTTTTTTTTTTTTTTTTTTTTGCCTGTCATGTCTGGCAGATCTTGCAAACAGAACTGTGATCTGAATGCATTGTTGTGCCAAACATATTTGCTATTTCAAGATGAGCTCTATAGGTTCTCTATAGGCTCCTATTGTTACTGTGTAATCCTTTATTTTATTTGAATTATTTTTAACATGCTATTTATCAAATTGTGCCAGAAATGACAGGCTTAAGAAATAGAAAAGAGAAGAGAAAGAAAAGAGAAAGGGAAAGAGGAAGAAGAAGAAAGGGAAAAAAAAGGAGAGAAAATAGAAAAAAGAAACAGGAAAGAGTGCAAGTAAGTAAACCAAATAGTTAGCCACTTGTTAAACTTAAGATATTGACAATATCTGCAAAATTAAAGATTGTGTGGGGGAAAAAAAAAAAAAAAATAAATAAAAATAAAAGAAGAATAGTTATACAAACCAACCATTTTGTGTCATTATGTGGGTATATGTGTTTGTGTCATGAAATGTACTTACCAATGAAGGCAGAAAGCCGCAGCCCCACCCATCAGAACCCAGAGGCAGGCAAAGAGAATCCCAGGAAGCCCAGGCCACCAGCAGCCCATCAAGACCTACGAAGACCCGGGGCCACTCATTCCAAAGACAACCGTACACCCCTCCCAGCAGACGGAGGACGGAGGTCTCAGATGGAGTCCCAGCAGCCAAGGAGCAAGGGCACCAGAGCATTCGAGGCAACGAGAAGCCAGCCCCCCCCCCCAGCGGCCAGCCCCCCGCATGGCCGGCAGCAGGGCCCCAGGGCCCCCGGCACCCAAGGGCCGACCGAGCCCCCACAGGGCCTCCCCCCACGCCGAAGAAGCCAACGCAGCCCCGCGCCGCAGCCCCCAGGGGAGCAGGTCACCACCCACATCAGAACATCCGGCCCCACCCAGGAACCAGGAGGTACCTACACCCCAGGGGGGCAGGGGGGGAGAGGCAACCAGCAAGGAGCGGTCAGGAGGCAAGCCACCGGCCCAGACCCAGGTCCAGCCAAACATACAACCACACGCACACCGGCAAGCACACCCATGTACACATTTATACACAAACACACTCTCCCACACACATATAAACATAGATACACCATATTCACTCGCCCACCCATACTCACAAAGACTGTGACAAATACAAAGACACACATTCATCCATAGCTACCCACTCTCTGAAGATGGGAGCGGAAACCACCCCAGGGCCAAGAGTGACCCCAAGATGCCGCCAGCCCGGTCCCCAAGGAACCACCCAACCCCGACCCCGGGCGAGGCATAAGAAATCGGGGTGTGAGAAGGCCCACCCCCCCCTCCCCCCGCCCAACTTATAAGTGTATGTGTTTATGTTGTGAATGAATGAGTTGTAGAGGGTGCAGTTAAAATTGAGGGGGCAGTTGTGCCACAAGCACCAACTGCTGGACGTCAGTGCTCGCCCACACTGCCCCCCCAAAAACCCTCCATGTCTAAAATGCAAATAAAATTTGGGGACAGACAGAAATGAGGATCTGAATGGGGCCACCTCAGCGGCCGCCCCTCATCAACCTCTGTGTAACATGCCTGCCCCAAAGGTCCTATATGTATCGTGTAGTATGTGTGCATGTGTTGTGAATTATAATGTCTATAGTGCAATTAAAAAGGAGATGCAAGTGGCCGCGTGACTCTGCACGCAGCCTCTCAACCCTACACCCTACATGTGTGTGTGTGCGTGTGTGTGTGTGTGTGTGTGTGTGGGTGGGTGTGGGGGGGGGGGGGCGGGGGGGGGGGGGGGGGTAAGACCAGGAAGGTGGAAGAAAAAAAAAAAAAAAAAAAAAAAAAAACCCCACCCAACCTGGAAGAAGAGAGCCAGCAGTCCACTGGCTCAGTAGGCACCCCGACCTCCCACACCCCAGCACAGGGCAGGGAGGGGTGAGCCCGGGGCCATGGTGACAGCATCCCAGAGCACTGCAGCACCTGAGACTGGTGCCACCGCCCCCATCATAGAGGGTAGCCCACTCTCACTAGACGCCCATTCACTCAACAATAGACACAAACAAGCGACAGGACATGCTGGCCTGAGTTGGAAATACGGTGCCCCGTCCCCACCAACCACCCCACCGCCGTCCCCACCCCCCACCCCACCCCCCGGCAGCGCAGGCACCCCAGGGCCCCAAAAGCGCAGACCGGACGTCCCAACGCAGGTTAGGTCAACCCACCCCACCCAGTGGCGCGCCCGGGACAGCAGAGACCCCCCAGCGCCAGGGGGGACCCACCGGGAGCCGGCACGGCCCCAGGCCCGGGGCCCCAGGGCCCAGCCCCCAAGCCACCCAGGGAAGACCAGCCAACCGACCGGGGGCCGGCACCCATCACCCCAAACACCCCGGACCACACCCCAGGACCGCAAGGCAGCACCATCCAAGCCCCCACCACCATCAACTAGAACAGGCACACAGACATCACCAGAAGGTCGCCCCAGGACTCCAGTCTCAGGAGGCTACCAGCTACACAGGCCCCCAGAGCTCCCACCCGACCGCCTACAAAGCACCTCAGGGGCAGAACCAACAGCCAACCACCCCCACTAAGTAATGGAGCTGATCAGTGGGAACCAAAGAGAGTCAAATTCCTCCAATTGATCTTTAGATGAAGCAGACATTCTCTCTAAACTAACATAATCTATTAATAAATTTCTGTACTGAGTAATACATAGTTTATTTTTTGACTTCCAATTCATAAGGATAGTTTTCTTAGCGATGCACAAGGCGGTGAGAACTATGTGTGACATATTTGACTCCATCACTAATTCACTGATGTCACCTAAGATGCATAGTCTGGGGGAAGTTGGGATATGACAGCTAAACCATGTGGATAGGTCTTTACATATCCTTTGCCAAAATCTCTGAACAGGTACACAAGACCACAGAGCATGTAGATAATTCTCCTCTGAATTGCTTGTACAGTGGGTGCATATGTTTGAATGTGTAAGGCCCATTTGGAACATCCTTTGTCCAGTATAGTGTGTTCTATGGAGAATTTTATATTGTAAAAGTTGTACTTGGGGTCTTTTAGTCATTTTGAAGATATTTAAACATATTTCTGTCCATAAATTGTGATCTAGGGTAACAGAAAGATCACGCTCCCATTTTGCAATTGGGAGGGAAACTGAATCATCAGTTTTCAGTAATAATTTATACAATTTTGACAACAATTTTGGGGTATAGAGGTTAAGAAATTCTGTTACCCATGTAGGTATTTCTAGATTCAACTGATTAAGGTTAAATCTTCCCTGTAAAATGGACTTAAGTTGTTGATATTCCAGAAATCTACCGTTGCCAATTCTATATTTTGACATAAGTTCTTGGAATGTAATAAGGTTTCCATCTTGGATAATATGTTCTAAATTATTTACACTCTTATCACGCCATAACGGAAAATTCAGCATTTTCTTTTTCTGACAAGTATCTGGATTGTTCCAAATCGGTGTTAGCTTACAGGGGATAAGTGAAGATTTAGTTATTTTCAAAAATTCCCGCCAAGCTGTCAGAGAAGTATTTATACTAAGGCTTTTATAGCAGTTATGATGTTTAATACTAGGGCTAATGAAAGGTAGATTCGAGACTTTTATTTTTCCACAAAACTCCTGTTCTACATCCAGCCATGGGTTGTCTAATGAATTGGATTTGATCCACTTTGAAATATACTGCAACCTATTGCTTAAGAAATAGTAATAAAAGTTTGGTAATTCTAGACCTCCACTGTGTTTTGGCTTTTGTAAAGTTTTTAAGCTTATTCTTGATGGTTTGTTTTTCCATAAAAATTTTGAGATGTTTGAATCTAGTGACTTGAACCAAGGAATAGAAGGTTTATTAGGGATCAGTGAAAATAGATAATTAATTTTTGGTAAGACCATCATTTTAATGGCAGCAACTCTCCCCATGAGTGATATAGGTAATCTATTCCAACGTGTGAGATCATCCTCTATTGTTTTTAATAAGGGGATATGATTTAATCTTACCAAGTCTGAGAGCCTGGCGGAAAAATTTATGCCTAAATATCTAATATTTCCTGACTTTAGTGGGGTCCTAGGGGTTCTATGGAAATTACAATTCAGAGGCAAAACTGTTGATTTACTCCAATTGATAGAGTAATCGGATATAGATGAGAACTTATCTATCAGTGTGATAGTCTTCAAGAGAGAAGCTTGTGAATTCCCCAGGAAAAGTAATACATCATCAGCATAAAGGCTAATTTTATGGTTCATATTTTCAGTTTGAATCCCTTTAATATTTGCATTTTGACGGATTGCTGCCGCTAGTGGCTCAATGAAAATTACAAAAAGAGAGGGAGAGAGTGGGCAGCCCTGCCTAGTGCCCCTCTGCAGACTGAAGCTTTGGGAAATGAGATCATTTGTCCTAACACGTGCATTTGGGGAGCTGTGTAGTGTTCTGATCCAGTTTATAAAGGATGAACCGAATCCAAATTTTTGTAGAACTGCTAGTAAGAATTTCCAATTTACCCGATCAAATGCCTTTTCTGCATCTAAAGACACGACTGTCGTCTCTAATTTGTTAATAGAACAATAGTCTATTATATTTATCAGTCGATGTGTATTATTGGCTGAGTGCCGACCCTTGATAAAACCTGTTTGATCTGGATGTACAATAAATGGAGTAATACTTTCTAATCTTTTGGCAAGGGCTTTGCAAATTATTTTAAGATCTACATTAATGAGAGAGATTGGCCTGTAGCTGGATGGGAGTGTGGGGTCTTTGCCTGGTTTAAGAAGCAGGCTAATGTTAGCAGAGTTTAGGGTTGGAGATAAGATGTGATCACTCTGAATCTGAGTTACCATTCTGAAAAAAATGGGAGCTAGCTCTGACCAAAATTCTTTATAAAACTCGGCTGGAAAACCATCTGGACCTGGGGCTTTATTATTTGGGAGGTGCTGTACTGCTTCACTAAGTTCAGATAATGAAAGAGCTAAATCCAGAGCTGCAGCTTGATCGTCATCTAGTTTTGGTAGAATTATATTGTTAAGAAATTCTTCCATTTCAGTATCAGATGGGTTAATCTGTGGTGAGTATAAAGCTTCATAAAAGTCTTTAAAAGAGTTATTTATTTGTTGTGGGTCATGAGTAATGTTACCAGTTGAATCTTTAATAGAAAAAATAGCTGTTTTTTCTTTATTTAGTTTTAATTGGTTGGCCAGGAATTTTCCAGATTTGTTTCCATGCTCGAAGTTTTCCAAACGCAGCCTCTGCAACATAAATTGTGTCCTTTTATCAGTTATTTCATTTAACTCCAGTTTCAGTTTCCTCAGGTTGTTAATTATATGTTCTTGTGGTGAAGCAGCATAGGCAGTTTCTAAAGATTTAATTTTCTGTTCTAATTCTAACACAAGTGTTTTTTCTTTATTTTTCTTATGCGAGCAGTAAGATATTATTTTGCCCCGCATTACTGCCTTTCCTGCTTCCCAAAGAACACATGGTGATATTTCCGGAAGATCATTATTTTCTAAATATGCTGACCACTCCTTTTTGAAATAATTAATGAAATCTTGTTCTTTAAGTAATGATGTATTAAATCTCCAGTTCCTGGTTGGTGGTGTAACTTTTTTCTGTGTCAGAGAGAGAGACACCGGTGCATGATCACTGATCGTGATAGGATGAATCTGTGTGTCTGTAATGTCCATCATCATGGAGCTGCTAACTAGAAAGTAGTCTATGCGGGAGTGGGAGTGATATACTGGTGAGAAAAAACTATAATCCCTCAGAGTGGGGTGATGTGAACGCCAAGCATCACAGAATCAGAATCAGAATCAGAATCTTTATTGTCATTGTACACAGAAGTTGCACAACGAAATTTAAAATGCATTCCTTTCTAGGTGCCTCAGACAATAAATAATAAAATAATAAAAATATGAGTGATAAAAATGATTACTAAAATACAGTGCACAATAGTAAATTAAGATGAATCTAGCCCCAATACACACACCAACGCACGCACACAGTCAGCACTACCACCCCACATCACTGTCCAAACCACACAGAGTTCAGTTCAATGATAGCCCTGGCATAAAAGCTGTTCCTCAGTCTGTTTGTTCTGGCCTTCATTGTCCTGAAACGTCTGCCTGATGGCAGTAGCTGAAACAAGGAGTGTCCAGGGTGTGAGGGGTCCTGGAGGATGTTCTGTGCCCTCCTCTGGCAGCGGGCATTGAACAGTTCCTGGAGGGAGGGCAGGGGACAGCCTATGATCTTTTGAGCCGTGTTGATGATTCGCTGGACTGTTTTCCTGTCTGCTGCTGTGCAGCTGTTGAACCACACGCACAGACAGTAGGTCAGGATGCTCTCTACACAGCAATGGTAGAAGGACACCAGCAGATTCTGGGTCAGATAGTTGCTCCTAAGAACCCTCAGGAAATGCAGTCTCTGTTGGGCCTTCCTGACAATGCTGGTCGTATTGATACTCCAGGTCAAATCATCCTGCAGATGTACTCCCAGGAACCTAAAATCTGAAACCAGCTCCACTTCATCCCCCTCGATGAACAGAGGTTGAATGACATGTGTTGTCCTCCTAAAGTCTACTACCATCTCCTTTGTCTTAGTGGTGTTCAGGATCAAGTTATTCTCACTGCACCACCTTGACAGCCGCTGCACCTCGTCCCGGTGTGCTGACTCATCCCCGCCTGATATGAGCCCCACCACAGTGGTGTCATCCGCAAACTTAATGATGCAGTTACTGGCATGTATGGAGGTGCAGTCATGTGTGTAGAGGGTGAAGAGTAGGGGACTCAGCACACAGCCCTGTGGAGAGCCGGTGCTGAGGCTGATGGCTGAAGAGAGGTGGGGACCTACTCTTACCCTCTGGGAACGGTCTGTCAGGAAGTCCTTGATCCAAAGACAGGTGGAGCGTGGTATCCCCAGATCTGACAGTTTAGTCACCAGTCTGCCAGGAAGGATGGTGTTAAACGCCGAGCTGAAGTCCACAAAGAGCAGCCGAGCGTAGTTCCCCCCCTGCTCCAGGTGAGAGAAGGCAGAGTGGAGGGCCGTGGCAATGGCGTCCTCTGTGGACCGGTTGGCTCTGTAGGCAAACTGGTGGGGGTCTAGTCTGGGAGAGAGACTGGAGATGACGTGAGCCCGGACAAGCTTTTCAAAGCACTTCATAACAATTGGTGTTAGTGCTACTGGCCTGTAGTCATTCAAACCTCTGATAGTGTTCTTCTTGGGGATGGGGACGATAATGGAGGACTTCAGGCAGGAAGGGACAGCAGCCTGGCTCAGGGACTGGTTAAAAATGCTGGTAAAAATACCAGCCAGCTGAGCCGCACAGACCTTCAGTATCCGTCCAGAGACACCATCGGGCCCCACAGCTTTCCTGGGGTTCACAGTTTCCAGCATACGCCTCACCTCTTGCTCTTGCAGCCTGAGGATGCTGCTGCTGCCTGCTGAGGGATGTTGGATGGCTGTCTCTGATTGCTGTACCTCAAAGCGTGCAAAGAAGCTGTTCAGCTCCTCTGCCAGATTGATGTTACGCTGATCAACTAACAGGCTGGGTTTGTAGTTCAAAATATGCCGAACCCCTTGCCACACCTGCCTGAAGTCGTGGCTCTGGAAACAGTCCTCAATCCTCCTCTTATACACAGCCTTGGCCTCCCTGATGCCCCTCTTCAGGTTGGCTCTGGCAGCGCTGTAAAGCGCCCCATCACCAGCTCTGAAGGCGATGTTCCTTTCTCTGAGTAAGCTCTGCACCTTTCCATTCATCCATGGCTTTCTATTTGGAAAAACCCGGATATTCTTGTCCACAGTTACAGTGTCGGTGCAGAACTTGATGTAGTCCAGAACAGCCGAGGTATACTGCTCCAGGTCCTGGTGCTTGAATACGTCCCAGTCAGTTGTTTCAAAGCAGTCCTGCAGCTGTTGAGAGGCACCTTCAGGCCAGGTCTGAACAGTCTTAGATGCAGAAAGAGCAGTTTTGCTGAGGGGGGTGTATGCTGGAATCATAAGCAGGGACAGATGGTCTGACTGGCCCAGATGTGGCAGTGGCACAGCCCTGAAACCCAGCTTGATGTTAGAGTAGACTTTATCCAGTGTGTTGTTCCCTCTTGTAGGGCATTTAACATGCTGATGGAACTTGGGTAGAACAGTCTTTAAATCGACATGGTTAAAGTCTCCTGCAATGATGTGTACAGCCTCAGGATATCTGCTCTGTTGACTGCAAACCGTGTCATGTAAGAGACTAACAGCCGAGTTAGCATTAGCATCAGGGGGAAGATAAACAACAGTGATCAAAAAAGCTGTAAACTCACGGGGCAGATAGATGGGCCTGCATTTAACAGTCATGTACTCCAGGTCCGGAGAGCAGTGGCTGTTCACAGTCATACTGTCTGTACACCAGCTGTTGTTTACATACAAGCACACACCCCCTCCTCTGCTCTTACCGGAGGTCCGCATTCTGTCATGCCGGTGCGTTGTCCTGCCGGCTAGCTCGATGGCTGCATCAGGAATGGATGAATGAAGCCAGGTCTCAGTGAAGAGCAAAACGCAGCAGTCCTTCACGGTCCTGTTTGTAGCCACCAGCAGTCTCAACTCATCCATTTTACTCGGGAGTGATCTTACATTGGCGAGGAAAACACTGGGTAACGGAGGTCTATGAGGCCGTTTACGTAGCCTCTCCAAAACGCCAGCTCTGCCGCCTCTTTTCTGCCTCCTTTCTCTGCGCCGTCTCCGTCTGCGACCCCCCCTCACAGGGATGATGAACCACAAAGAGCCAGGTGGTCTGGCGATGTCCACCGGGATGTTGTGAGAGTGGAGGAAGTCAGCCATAACCGCCTGCTCACTTTGTGCTCCTATATGTAGGAGTTCGTGCCGTCTGTATGTTATAATGTCCGCCCGACATAATGGTGATGTGTTGAGCCACAGTTGAAGCACACATAACAACATACACAATTTCACAGAGCACCGAAAAGGAGAGCACTGAGCCGCTGCGACTATGCGCGCCGCCATCTTGAAAGAAAATGCTTTGCAAAGACCAAATCAAGACCAAGACCAAAACAAAGACCAAAATCCTTCATGTACTGTTTAAGAATGTCTGCAGACTGCCAGTTCCTCTGACTCACTGCTGTACTGAGCCTGTCAATATCTGCATTAAGTACCAGGTTGAAGTCTCCTCCTATTACTAGTGTAGTGTCAGAGTGATCAGATAGTGAGGTGAAGAAAGTATGAAAGAAGGAGGGGTCATCAACATTTGGTCCATATATGCTAGCAATACATAAATCTGTATTCTGAATAGATAAATTAAGTATTATAAATCTACCTTCAGGGTCTATTGTAGTGTTGCTAATGTTAAAGTTTATCTTCCTGTTAATCAGTATAGCTACACCTCTTTGTTTGGAGTTGTAGCAGGCTGAGTAAGTGTGAGGGAACTGTGGAGAGGAGAGAGTGTGCACAGATGTTTTGGACATGTGTGTCTCCTGTAAAAGAACAACATCTGCTTTTAAGTCTTTTAACTGATTAAAAATTTTTAGTCTTTTTTCCCTCGAACCAGCTCCGTGTACATTCCATGAGACAAATCTGAGTGTGCTCATGTTTAACCTAACTGATGGGCTGTTGTGTGCTCACTAAAGATGTGTGTGTATATGCGCTGTATGTTGGTGGGTGTGTGTGTGTGCGTATGCTCTGTATGTTGGCGTGTTGGCGTGCTAATTGCAGAAATAAAAAAGACGTGAAAAAAGTGACCTGAGTGACATAAGACTGAAATAAGAAGAGGAGGAAAAAAGAGGAGGAGAAGAAGAAGAAACATCTTTTAAACAAAACAAACAAGTGATCACGGCACTATGCTCATTAATCGGCGTTATTGGTACTATTTACACAGTTGAATATACATTTAGAGAACTGCAGAGAAAGTAGAAAAAGAAACAAAAAAAAAAAAAAAAAAAAAAAACTCAGAAAAGAGCGTTAATATGGACACAGATCACCTGAACGATCAGTAGAGCCATGGCGTGGTGCTTTTGTCGCGGTAAAGCTGTCCGTTTACATACAGTTTGTCCACGGCGATGACAGCCCGGGAGCCTCCCTGCATGAGCTTCTTCCGGATGGGGAACAGGACCTTGCGTCGCTCCAGGATCTCCTTCGGAAACTGGTCGTTGACGCTGAAGTCCGTCCCTCTCAGCTCCCGGCCGCGGCTCTTCACCAGCTCTTTTTGTTTAAAGTGTTCGAATTTGGCCACGATCGGTCTGGGTCTGCGTGCTCCGGGTCGCTTTCCTCCCAGGCGGTGGACTCTATGGAAGGCGATGGTCTTCACGGTGTCATCCGGGAGCTTCAGGTGAGTTTGGATAAACTCCTTCACTGTAGCCTCCGGGTCCTCCTCTGCCTTTTCCGGAATACCTGAAAACACAAGATTTTCTCTCATGCTGCGGGCATGAAGCTCGATAATAGATTCTTTAATTTTCTTATTTTCAGCTGAGAGCCGGGTCGTTTCCTCGGTGAGGGAATTTACCGACTCTCTGAGGACAGCGTTTTCAGCAGCCAGTGTTTCCACCTGATGCTGGCTGAACTCGACTGACTCCCGCAGGGCCTGAAACTCCTTGTGGAGGATTTCAACCAGGGCCAAGCGGGCGTCAAAGCTTGACAGCTTGTTGTCAATGGACTCCAGAATGCCCGCAATATTAGTGGTGGGTGGCGATACCGCCTCTAGGGAATCTTCGGGGCGGCTTCTTTTCGTGGCCGGAGTTCCCTTGCTGGTGGAGGGAGTCGACGTCTTGTCGGGTTTCCCCATAACGACTCGCTCAAAACACCCGTCGATGTAACGCAACAGACTGTCCAGGTCCTCTTCACCGTCCTCCAGATTGCTGCAAAAAATTTAAGTTAGCTAAAAAACTACCTATATTAGTTTTAAAGCCTGTCTACTTTATAAATTGGCGGAAAAAAAGCTAATCACTCAAATTTTTGCAAATGGAATCACGCCGCCATTGGCGATTCTGCCGAGATTCACAAAGTCTCGCGTGACTACAGCATAGCCTCCGCGAACCGACTTGGCCTCAGGAGATACTGCGTTTCCAGTGGGCCAGCTCAAACAAAGGACCCAGGTCACGGACAAGGCCCCGAGGGAAAAGAGCCGGCGTAAGAGAGAGGCTGAGGCGCAGAGCGCACCAAACGCCACTGCCGAGCATCCTGTTGGCTAATGTCCAGTCACTGGATAACAAGCTGGACGGACTCAGGGCCAGGATACAGTTTCAGAGGGACATAAGGGACTGCAACATCATCTGTCTCACGGAGACATGGCTGACTCCCCTCATACCGGACCACGCCGTACAGCCGTCGGAGTTCTTCAGTGTTCATCGCACGGACAGAACGAGTGAGTCTGGAAAATCAAGAGGAGGAGGTGTGTGCCTAATGATTAATAACAACTGGTGTGACAGTAGGAATGTTGTCCTTCTGAAACAATCATGTTCACCTAACCTGGAGCTCCTAACCCTGAAATGCCGTCCCCACTACCTGCCCCGCGAGTTCACTTCGGTCATCTTCAGCGCCGTCTATATTCCACCTCAGGCGGACACAAACACTGCACTATCCGAGCTACATGAGGCGATTTCCACCTATCAGGCTAACCAGCGTAATGCGGCTCTCATCGTAGCCGGGGACTTTAACAGTGCAAACTTGAAAAAGGTAATACCGGAGTTTATTCAACACATCGACTGCCCCACCAGAGGAGAGAGGACCCTAGACCACTGCTATTCTCCATTCAAAGATGGCTACAAAGCAAAGCCTCTTCCGCCTTTTGGGAAGTCTGACCACACCTCTGTCCTTCTCATGCCGAAATACAAACAACGGCTCAGGCAGGAACCCCCTGCTGTGAGAGAAGTGACACGGTGGTCTGATCAAACAGAGGCCGCTCTGCAGGGTGCGTTGGATTCAACCGACTGGGACATGTTTCGCAGCAGCGCGGGCGGAGACATCGAGGAGTTTACGGAAACTGTTGTGGGATTTATTGGGAAAGTTGTTGAAGACACTTCACTTAGGAGGACCATCAGGACTTTTCCCAACCAGAAGCCGTGGGTGGATAAATCTGTCCGCGACGCCCTGAGGTCCCGCACCGTTGCCTACAACTCCGGCCTCGCCTCTGGGAACATGGAGGACTACAAGGTTGCATCATACAACGTCCGCAGAGCGGTGAAAGAGGCAAAACATTGCTACGGCCGCAGACTGGAACAGCAACTACAACACACTGACTCCACGGGACTGAGGCAGGGACTACGCACCATCACGGACTACAAAGCACCACACACACACCCGGTGAGTGCCGACGCTTCTCTGGCTGATGAACTCAACATCTTCTTTGCGCGCTTTGAGTCGGGAAGCCGACAGCCCGCTGCGCTCCCGGCCGGAGGGGCGGAGACACTCACTGTGACGGAGCGCGACGTGAGGAGGGCGTTTAGACGTGTAAACACCAGGAAAGCGGCTGGACCAGACGGTATTAGTGGACGTGTCCTTAAGACCTGCGCTGACCAGCTGGCACCTGTGTTTACACTGATATTCAACCTCTCACTGAAACTGTGTGTGATTCCCACCTGCTTTAAAAAGTCCATCATAGTCCCTGTCCCAAAGAAACCACACCCCAGCAGCCCCAATGACTTCAGGCCCATAGCACTCACCTCTGTGGTGATGAAGTGTTTTGAGAGACTCATCAAGACATTCATCACCTCCTCACTGCCCACCACCCTCGACCCACTACAGTTTGCATACCGGCCAGACAGATCCACAGATGACGCCATATCCTTCCTCCTCCACAAGACCCTTTCACACATAGACACTGGTAAGGGGAACTATGTGAGAGTGCTGTTTGTAGATTACAGCTCAGCATTCAACACCATAGTTCCCTCCAGGCTGGTCTCTAAGCTGCTGGACCTGGGCCTGGGCCCATCCCTGTGCAGGTGGGTTCACAGCTTCCTGACCAGCAGACCACAGGTGGTACGAGTGGGTCACCTCACCTCATCCTCCCTCACCCTCAACACTGGATCCCCCCAAGGCTGTGTGCTCAGCCCTCTGCTGTACTCACTGTACACCCATGACTGCGAGGCCACGTCAGAGTCCAACGTCATCATCAAGTTTGCTGACGACACTGCTGTTGTGGGACTAATCTCTCACAATGAGGAGACAGCCTACAGGAGAGAGGTCTCCCGCCTGGAGAACTGGTGCCAGGAGAACCACCTCCTGCTCAACGTCAGCAAAACGAAGGAACTGATCGTGGACTTCAGCAGGAAGCAGCAGAGGGACTACCATCCACTTGTCATCAGTGGTGCTGAGGTGGAAAGAGTGGACACTTTCAAATACCTGGGAGTGACCATCTCACAGGACCTGTCCTGGTCTCATCACATAAACATCACTGTGAAGAAGGCCAGACAGCGTCTCTACCTCCTCAGGCGGCTGAGAGACTTAAGCTCCCACTCAAGGTGCTCAGGAACTTTTACACCTGCACCATCGAGAGCATCATGCGTGGGAGCATCACCACCTGGATGGGAAACTGCACCAAGCAGGACTTCGTGGCCCTAAAAAGGGTGGTTCGTTCAGCTGAACGGACCATCAGAACCACCCTCCCCAACCTGCAGGACATTTACACCAAGCAGTGCAGGCTGAGGGCCATGAAGATCCTAAAACAGCCCAGCCACCCCGGACACTCTCTCTTCTCCCTGCTCCCATCAGGCCGGCGTTACCGCTGCCTGAGGGCTAAGACTGAAAGGTTGAAGAAGAGTTTTTACCCACAAGCCATCCGTTTGCTCAACTCTGAGCCCTAACTGGACCATTATTGCACAATGTAAATATTATAATTTATAAAAGTGTGCATAGTGTATAGTATATAGAGTATAGTGTATAGTGTGAATTACTTTTTTTAATTTTTATTCTTCTTATTTATATGTGTGTGTATATATGGTTGCAGGTACAAAATACATTTCACTGTGCATTGTACTGTGTATAACTGTGCATGTGACAAATAAACACTATCTTAATCTTAATCTACTTAACAAGTTAAACTCTGGACCCCAGAGACTGAGATCACCCTGCGGGACTGCTTTGCTCAGACAGACTGGGATGTATTTAAGGCCGCAGCCAGATAGGAGGACTCTTCTGTCAACATACAGGACTACATTATTCTCTCTCGCACCTGGAGAATAAAGACTCGAGTGTCAGGATGCTCTTCGTTGACTGCAGTTCCACCTTTAACACGGTCATTCCCCACAAACTCACCCATAAACTGCCTACACATGGCCTTCACCCCACCCTGTGTGACTGGCTCCTGGACTTTCTGACTAGCAGGCCCCAATCTGTCAGAATTGGTAACAAAATTTTAGCCAGCATCATCGCTAACATAGGCACTACACAGGAATGCATCCTCAGCCATATGGTCTACACCCTGTTCACCCACAACTGTGCCGCCTACCACAAGGATAACACTATCCTAAAGTTTGCAGACGATACTGCGGTGATAGGATGCATTACTGACAGGGACAGAGCTGCCTACAGGAGGGAGATGGCCAGTCTGGTGTCATGGTGCAAGGACAACAACCTCACCCTCAATACTGACAAGACAAAAGAGATGATAGTGGACATGAGGAGGGAGCAGAGGCCCCACCAGCCACTGTTCACTCAGGAGCTTGAAGTGGAGAGTGTGAGCTGCTGTAAATACCTCGGTGTCTACATTGGTGAGGACCTCACTTGGACAATTAACACCACACAGCTGATTAAGAGGGCTCAACAGCAGCTGTACTTGCTGAGGAGGGTGAGGAAGTTTGGTGTGTCCTAAGATCCTCAGCAACTTCTACAGCTGGATGGTTGAGAGAATGTTGACTAACTGCATCACCGTGTGGTATGGCAATGCTATTATTACTGATGATTTAATATTTGATCAACATATTGATTTATTCTGCCTTACAGAAACCTGGTTACAGCAGGATGAATATGTTAGTTTAAATGAATCAACACCCCCGAGTCACAGTAACTGTCAGAATGTTCGAAGCACAGGTCGAGGAGGAGGAGTAGCTGCAATCTTTAATTCCAGCTTATTAATTAATCAAAGACCCAGACAAAAATTTAATTCTTTTGAAAGCCTGACTCTTAGTCTTGTCCATCCTAATTGAGAAACTCAAAAGCCTCTTTTATTATCTATCATCCACCTGGTCCTTACTCAGAGTTTCTGTCTGATTTCTCAGACTTTTTATCTGATTTAGTGCTCAGTTCAGATAAAATAATTATAGTGGGTGATTTTAACATCCTTGTAGATGCTGAAAATGACAGCCTCAACACTGCATTTAATCTATTGTTAGATTCAATTGGCTTCTCTCAAAATGTAAAGGAGCCCACCCACCACTTTAATCATACTCTGGATCTTGTCCTGACATATGGCATAGAAACTGAAGACTTAACAGTATTCCCTGAAAGCCCCCTCCTGTCTGATCATTTCTTAGTAACATTTACATTTACTTTAATGGATTACACAGCAGTGAGGAATAAGTTTTATTACAGTAGAAGTCTTTCTGAAAGTGCTGTAACTAAGTTTAAGGATCTAATTCCTTCATTGTTATGCTCTTCAGTGCCATGTGCCAACACAGTGCAGAGCAGCTACCTAAACTCTGCTCCAAGTGAGGTCGATTATCTCGTCAATAGTTTTACATCCTCACTGCGTACGACTTTGGATACTGTGGCTCCTATGAAAAGGAAAGCTTCAAATCAGAAGTGCCTGACTCCGTGGTATAATTCACAAACGCACAGCTTAAAGCAGATAACTCATAAGCTGGAGAGAGAATGGCGTCTCACTAAATTAGAAGATGCTCATTTAGCCTGGAAAAAGAGTTTGTTGCTCTATAAAAAAGCCCTCCGTAAATCTAGGACATCTTACTACTCATCATTAATTGAAGAAAATAAGAACAACTCCAGGTTTGTTTTCAGCACTGTAGCCAGGCTGACAAAGAGTCAGAGCTCTGTAGAGCCAAGTGTTCCTTTCACGTTAACTAGTAGTGACTTCATGGATTTCTTTACAAATAAAATTTTAGACATTAGAGAAAAAATTATTCATAACCATCTCAAAGATTATTCTTCATGTTCGGCTGATTTCAGCACTGCTGGTATTTGTTTAGACTCTTTGGCTCCAGTTGATCTTTCAGAGTTAACTTCAATAGTTACTTCCTCCAAACCAGCAACATGTTTGTTAGATCCCATTCCTACTAGACTGTTCAAAGAAGTCTTTCCAATTATTGATGATTCAATCTTAAAAATGATGAATCAGTCTTTATTAGTTGGCTATGTACCACAGGCCTTCAAGGTGGCTGTAATTAAACCTCTACTTAAAAAGCCATCACTGACCCGGCTGTCTTAGCTAATTATAGGCCAATCTCCAACCTTCCTTTTCTCTCAAAGACTCTTGAAAGAGTAGTTGTAAAACAGCTAACTGATCATCTGCAGAGGAACGGTTTATTTGAAGAGTTTCAGTCAGGTTTCAGAATTCATCACAGTACAGAAACAGCATTAGTGAAGGTTACAAATGATCTTCTTACAGCCTCTGACAGTGGACTCATCTCTGTACTTGTTCTGTTGGACCTCAGTGCAGCTTTGATACTGTTGACCATAACATTTTATTACAGAGATTAGAGCATACTATAGGTATTAAAGGTACTGCACTGCAGTGGTTTGAATCATATTTATCTCATAGACTCCAATTTGTTCATGTAAATGGGGAGTCTTCTTCACACACTAAGGTTAATTATGGAGTTCCACAGGGTTCTGTGCTAGGACCAATTTTATTTACATTATACATGCTTCCCTTAGGCAGTATTATTAGAAAGCACTGCATCAATTTTCATTGTTATGCAGATGATACTCAGCTTTACCTATCAATGAAGCCAGATGACACACATCAATTAGTTAAACTGCAGGAATGTCTTAAAGATATTAAGGACTGGATGACCTCTAATTTCCTGCTTCTAAATTCAGATAAAACTGAAGTTCTTCTACTCGACCCCACAAATCTTAGAAACATGGTGTCTAACCAGATACTTACTCTGGATGGCATTACTTTGGCCTCCAGTAACACTGTGAGAAATCTTGGAGTCATTTTTGACCAGGATATGTCCTTCAATGCACATATTAAACAAATATGTAGGACCGCTTTTTTGCATTTGCGCAATATTTCTAAAATTAGAAACATCCTTTCTCAGAGTGATGCTGAAAAGCTCATTCATGCATTTATTACTTCTAGGCTGGATTATTGTAATTCATTATTATCAGGCTGTCCTAAAAGCTCCCTGAAAAGCCTTCAGCTGATCCAAAATGCTGCAGCTAGAGTACTGACAGGGACTAGAAAGAGAGAGCAGATTTCTCCCATATTGGCTTCTCTTCATTGGCTCCCTGTTAAATCTAGAATAGAATTTAAAATCCTTCTCCTCACCTACAAGGTCTTGAATAATCAGGCCCCATCTTATCTCAAAGACCTCATAGTACCATATCACCCCAATAGAGCACTTCGCTCTCAGACTGCTGGCTTACTTGTGGTTCCTAGGATACTTAAGAGTAGAATGGGAGGCAGAGCCTTCAGCTTTCAGGCGCCTCTTCTGTGGAACCAGCTTCCAGCTTGGATTCGGGAGACAGACACCCGAATATATATATAAATAAAATTGAATTGAATTGAATTGAATTGAATTAAAGCTGCAGGATGTAACTTTATAAATCTGTTTTTTACATATTTGTTAAAACTGTCACCATGTCAGGACAGTATGAGACAGATAATCTGTGAAAAAAAAACAAGCTCCTCCACCTCCTGCCTGAACGCTCCTAATCAAAAACAACCAATCAGAGCGAGGAGGAGGGTCAATCACTGTCAATCACTCCTCGTGCATGTGCTGCTCAATGTAGTGGTGTGCGATACTTCAAGATTTGGTATCGAGTCAATGCCAAGTAAATACTGGGACAGTATCGCCGATACTGATACCGATACTTTTTAATAATTGTGAAGAATTTTCATGAAGTTTAACTGGTTTAAATTTTTTTTTCCTTTGGATCATTAATTAGCTAAAACCCAGGATAGAATTGGACAAAGTTTATAGGTAAGTAAAAAATACTTTATCAGAATAAAAGGTTTTGTTCTGAAACAATACAGCATTAACAAAACAATTTTCCCCATACATTGATGTCTAAATGTTTTTGATGTGAACTTTTTCTTAAATAAATAAGCTGTACAAATTTAAATTTAAAGTTTCTTTAAATGTTTTATAGCAAATTCCTTTTTTTCCTAAGTAAAATATGTTATGTGTCATGTGACACTATAATAAAACACTGTGGGGAGGGGAGGACAAAGTGCTCTGTGCTGTGACAGGAGCGACACTTAAACAGTCAGCGCGCATCTTTGATGAAACCACAGCACTGCATACAGGAGAGAAACTGAATCTATCGATCTCATCACACTGATATTGATCATACCAATACCAAAGTTGGTATTGATATTATCATTAGGATTGATCTGCCCACCACTAGGTCAATGTACTAATGGCAGAGAAACAGCTTACTTATCTGCTGTCATTGGTAGCCATGGTAACTGCAGGGTTCTTGCAAGAAATATTTTTCAGCCCAGCGCTAACGCTAATGCTAATTAGTAAGCTAATGCTAACTGCTAAATGCTGCTCCCAGTTGTTAACTGAGTGACGGACGGGGCCTACGATGTTACTGGAAAGCACCTCTGAAGCCTAGGCAGTAATCACAGTCTTTGTGGACGTGTAGTTACATTTCTCGAGGTGCATGTCAGGTTAGGTTCAGAGAGGATTTTCAGTTATGCACAAAGGACCAATGTAGAACTCTAAATCAGGACTTATTAGATCGAAAGAATGATAATTTTTGCATATAATCCAGAAAAGTTGTTATATAGCATGCATCCCAGAAGGCTGTTTCCTTCCACTGTGTCTGCAGAAATCACGTAAAAAGCATACACAACAAACATATAATCCAGATTTTTTAACAATCAGCTGCTAAAAGAATTTCCTACATTTGAATATCAGCCACCATGTTGTGAGCATAAACTATCACATTTTTAATGCAACAACAAGAAGTGACATCTTGCTGGGAACTGTAGTTACTGTATTTTATTCTTGAAGGCTCTCACAGCTGTTTGGCTTTCTGAATACAAGTAGGGCTGCAACTATACAATTATTTTAGTAATCAAATATTCAATTTATTACTCCGCCAATTAATCAAGGAATTGGATAAGAAATAATTTTTCATTTTAACAATTCATCAGCATATTTTAACTTCCGTACTGCAGATGTTTCTCTGTGTGAAACAAACAGGGTGGATGGAGCAGCTACAAAGTTCTCTGTTCTTCATGTTGCTGATCAGGTGGTTGATGAAGGACCTGAAGTAAGCCTGAAATTTTCCTTTGATCTTCATTTTCCCTCTTACTTCTTGCGTTCATACCGGTTGTCATTTTAATTTCTGTAGCCCACAAAATCAAGCGCACACATGACCACAGTGAGATCAAACATGCACATTGTGAATGAAACTGTCCGTGCTCTGTGGTAGATTGCAAACTGCGGTGAAATGATACAGGTGCAAGCGGCGATAATAGCAGCGACCTAGCAGGGGCGGAGTCTGCGAGGTGCTCCTTTGAGAGGCAGAGGAGCTCAAACTTTGTTGGATTTGAATCAGTACATTTGTATCCAATAAAAGCAAAGATGTTAACAAATAAATTGGACAATATTCTGGCAATTTAGTGATATTTCCAGACCTGTGGTCTTGACTGGTCTTGAAATAAAATCCCGAGTCCACAATGTCTGAGTCCATGACAAGACCGAGACCATCAAAAGTGGTCTCGAGACCGGTCTTGAGACCAAGATCGATCTCGAGTACTACAACACTACCTCATATCACCCATATCACCCCAACAGAGCACTTCACTCTCAGACTGCTGGCTTACTTGTGGTTCCTAGGATACTGAAGAGTAGAATGGGAGGCAGAGCCTTCAGCTTTCAGGCCCCTCTTCTGTGGAACCAGCTTCCAGCTTGGATTCAGGAGACAGACACCCTCTCTATTTTTAAGATTAGGCTTAAAACTTTCCTTTTTGATCAAGCTTATAGTTAGGGCTGGATCAGGTGACCCTGAACCATCCCTTAGTTATGCTGCTATAGGTCTAGGCTGCTGGGGGGTTCCCACAATAGACTGTTTCTTTTCATTCACCTTATTTACTTTGTTTATACTCCACTCTGCATTTAATCATTAATTGATATTAATCTCTGGCTCTCTTCCACAGCATGTCTTTCTCTCCCCTCAGCCCAACCGGTCACAGCAGATGACCCCCCCTCCCTGAGCCTGGTTCTGCTGGAGGTTTCTTCCTGTTAAAAGGGAGTTTTTCCTTTCCACTGTCACCAAGTGCTGCTCATAGGGGGTTGTTTTGACTGTTGGGTTTTTTCTGTATTATTGTAGGGTCTTTACCCACAATACAAAGCGCCTTGAGGCGACAGTTTGTTGTGATTTGGCGCTATATAAATAAAATTGAATTGAATTGAATTGAATTGAATTAAAGCTGCAGGATGTAACTTTATAAATCTGTTTTTTACATATTTGTTAAAACTGTCACCATGTCAGGACAGTATGAGACAGATAATCTGTGAAAAAAAAACAAGCTCCTCCACCTCCTGCCTGAACGCTCCTAATCAAAAACAACCAATCAGAGCGAGGAGGAGGGTCAATCACTGTCAATCACTCCTCGTGCATGTGCTGCTCAATGTAGTGGTGTGCGATACTTCAAGATTTGGTATCGAGTCAATGCCAAGTAAATACTGGGACAGTATCGCCGATACTGATACCGATACTTTTTAATAATTATGAAGAATTTTCATGAAGTTTAACTGGTTTAAATTTTTTTTTCCTTTGGATCATTAATTAGCTAAAACCCAGGATAGAATTGGACAAAGTTTATAGGTAAGTAAAAAATACTTTATCAGAATAAAAGGTTTTGTTCTGAAACAATACAGCATTAACAAAACAATTTTCCCCATACATTGATGTCTAAATTTTTTTGATGTGAACTTTTTCTTAAATAAATAAGCTGTACAAATTTTAATTTAAAGTTGCTTTAAATGTTTTATAGCAAATTCCTTTTTTTCCTAAGTAAAATATGTTATGTGTCATGTGACACTATAATAAAACACTGTGGGGAGGGGAGGACAAAGTGCTCTGTGCTGTGACAGGAGCGACACTTAAACAGTCAGCGCGCATCTTTGATGAAACCACAGCACTGCATACAGGAGAGAAACTGAATCTATCGATCTCATCACACTGATATTGATCATACCAATACCAAAGTTGGTATTGATATTATCATTAGGATTGATCTGCCCACCACTAGGTCAATGTACTAATGGCAGAGAAACAGCTTACTTATCTGCTGTCATTGGTAGCCATGGTAACTGCAGGGTTCTTGCAAGAAATATTTTTCAGCCCAGCGCTAACGCTAATGCTAATTAGTAAGCTAATGCTAACCGCTAAATGCCGCTCCCAGTTGTTAACTGAGTGACGGACGGGGCCTACGATGTTACTGGAAAGCACCTCTGAAGCCTAGGCAGTAATCACAGTTGAGCCTGAACCCTCCCTTAGTTATGCTGCTATAGGCCTAGGCTGCTGGGGGGGGTTCCCATAATGCACTGTTTCTCTTTATTCACCTCTTTTCACTCTGATTATACTCCACTCTGTATTTAATCATTAGTTATTATTAATCTCTGTCTCTCTCCCCTCTCAGCAGATGACTGCCCCTCCTTGAGCCTGGTTCTGATGGAGGTTTCTTCCTGTTAAAGGGAGTTTTTCCTTCCCACTGTCGCCAAGTGCTGCTCATAGGGGGTCATTTTGAGTGTTGGGTTTTCTCTGTATTATTGTAGGGTCTTTACCTACAAAAAAAGCACCTTGAGGCGACTGTTTGTTGTGATTTGGCGCAATATAAATAAAATTAAATTGAATATATTTATCATTGTATCTCACATGCTGTTTTTATTATTTTTGTGCTTTCTAAATGATCATTTATTCTATTATTGTATTGTTTTCTTTTCTGCCTGGCATCTGTTGTGGACAGCAAAGTCAGAATTTCTTTGTACTGGGAAACATGTTTCTTTATCTTTTATGTGCTTCCACTATCACTGCTCCTCCTGGTGGACATACAAGACATTACTACCAGTTTTCTTAAATGCTGCTTAGAGGCGTTACCAATTGTGGTTGCGTTGCCCCATCACAGGACAGCGATCTCATTTTGGCCAAGGATCAGCCAATTCAGGAACAGAACCATTTTAACTGGCTGTATCTGTGTTTTATCATTTCCTGTATAGAAATCTGGTGATTGTGTTATACCGTGAAATTCACGGTTAAAGATGTGGATGTTCCTACTCAGCGAAATCTGAAAAAAGGCTTGTGCCGAGGAGCTCCTAGGTAGTAATAGTGGATTTACTCAGACCCACTTTCTGAGGCAGTGCATCCATTATTTGCATCCAGTATTTCAGTTCCTGTTTTGTTACATTTAATAAGTGAAAGTGTAAATTCAGTGAGGTGACCCTGGACTTATTTGCAAAAACAAATTTGTTTCCCAGTGTTTTTGTATTTTCAGTGATGTTATTCCTCCCACTCGGACAATAACAGTAACCGTTCAGATGAATCATGGGGGTGTTTGAATTTACAATACCATTGTCTATGACAAGTATCATATGATGTGCAGTGAGTGGCTTCTTCAAACTAACCTTGACTGAGGTGAAGCAGAAGTTGAGAATGGTCCAGAGTTGCAAGAGAAGATGATTTTGAATGGGACACCAACCAAATTTAAATCTGATAAGGTTTACTATCAGAACCTTTTGATGGCAGTGTGGGTGGGTCCTCGTCTGGACACAGAAGCCGAAGCGCACAAACGTGGGAGAACACGCTCTCCTTTCTTGTGCTGCAAATACGTTTTATGGTCCAAACCAAACTACTGCAGCATCTGTGTGCAGCACAGAGGTAAACACAGACAGTAATTACAGCAAGACGAAAAGTACACACTTTGTGTCCTTTAATCTGTGATATGAACTGATACAAAGCAGCAAGTTCAGCCTTAGAGCCCAACCTAATTAATTGGCTGAGCTTGGCACTGTGTGCCACATTGATATGGTGGGCTAATCCAGTGACATAAGCAGCTTGGTGGAGGGGCCTAAGGAGCCTAGGACAGCTGTGGTGGCAAAGCAAGGTGTGGAACAAAATCCTTTGAAGTCTGCTATTGAGGCTTTTGATTTGTCAGCCCTTCCAGTTCAGGATAAGGAGAGGGTAAGGTCCCTTTTCTATGCTGCAAAGGGAGGATCCGGCATTGAGTGGTTTTATGAAGTTCTGGCAGAAGGGGACTGGTCCCACTCGTCAAGAAAGGGGGAGTTTGCCAGCCCAAGTGGTGGAACCACTGCGTCAGTGGAAGAGATTGACGGAGATGGAGGGGGGTTCTTTACCGCCAGGTGGAGGAGGCCGATGGTGGCGAACCACTTTGTCAATTGGTGGTGCCCCAGGGTCTTAGGGATACCATCTTGTATCAGTTACATGATGATCATGCGGGGTGGCTGTAGCTTAGGAGGTAGAGCAGGTCTCCTACTGATCAGAAGGTCAGCGGTTTGATTCCTGGCTACTCCAGCTGCATGCCAATGTATCCTTGGGCAAGATACTTAACCCCAAGTTGCTCTCCGACGCAATCGTTGTGGTGTGTGAATGTTAGATAATAAAAACACTTAGCTTAGGAAGTGCTTGTATGAATGGGTGTGAATGGGGTAAATGTAAACATGTTGTATAAGCGCTTTGAGTGCTCAGACAGAGTAGAAAAGCGCTATATAAGTGTTATATAACAAGTCCATTTACCATCAAGGGGTTGAAAGGACGGGCAGCACGGTGGCGCAGTGGTTAGCACTGTTGCCTCACAGATAGAATACCATCTGGAAGGCCTGGGTTCGATTCCACCTTGGCCCAGGCCTCTCCCTCTCTCTGTGTGGAGTTTGCATGTTCTCCCCGTGCTTGCGTGGGTTTCCTCCGGGTACTCCGGTTTCCTCCCACATTCCAAAGACATGCACTTACTGGGGTTAGGTTAATTGGCTAATCTAAATTGCCCATAGGTGTGAATGTGAGTGTGAAAGGTTGTTCGTCTCTCTGTGTTGGCCCTGTGACAGGCTGGCGACCTGTTCAGGGTGTACCCTGCCTCTCGCCCTATGACAGCTGGGATAGGCTCCAGCCCCCCCGCGACCCTGACCAGGAAAAGCGGAAGTGAATGGATGGATGGATGGGTTGAAAGGACAACCAAATTGGTCTGGAGACGATATTATTGACCAGGGATGTTTAAGGTGGTTCAGGAGTATTGCAAACAGTGTGAACGGTGTACCCAGGCTAAGGAAGTCTATCCTAAGCCTAAAACAACCATGGGTCAACTCCTCGCTGCTAGACCAAATCCTTGCAATTGATTTCTCCTATCTGGAACCTGCTGTGGATGGTCACGAGAGTGTGCTGATCCTTACTGACGTATTCTCTAAATTCATCCAGGTTGTCGCAACTAAGGACCAGATGTCCCCTACGGTGGCCCGCGTTTTGGTGTACGAATGGTTCTTTCGCTTCGGGGTCCCTGCTCGGTTTCACTTAGACCAGGGAAGGAATTTCAAGAGCACAGTAATCAAACAACTGTGTCAGATATATGGGGTAAAGAAGACTCATTCTACCCCCATACCATCCACAGGGTAATGGGCGGTGTGAGCGGTTTAAAAGGACCTTGCATGACCTTTTGCAGAGCCAATCCTTTGAGCAAAAGAGAGACTGGCCTAGTTATTTACAGCAACTTACATTTGCTTACAACACCACAAGCCATCAGACCACCGGGGAGTCACCTTATTTTTTGATGTTCGGTCAGGAACCTCGGTTCCCCATTGACTTCCTACTTGGAAGGATAGAGGAGCCGGCTCCTGGCTCCCTCTATGCTTGGGTTCAAGAGCACCAAAAATGTTTGGCTGTGGCTTACAAAGGTGCCTGAAAGTGGGCACAAGTGGCCACAAATAACCGTGAGGCCTGGCAGACCGCTTCTGTGTCTGATCTGTTGCCTTTACATCAGTTGATTGATTTGAACCCGGTACAGGGCGAGTTGAGGTCGGTACGCCAGTACGCCTACCGTCGGAGGTAAACTCTCAACCTAGTTCAAGGGCGGAAGGTCCAAGTGTTTCTGCTCCTTTAGTCTCAGAACATAGTGTCCAGAGGACTACACGTGCAACCGCACGCCATCATTCGAATCTCCATCACTTGCCGCAGTCAAGTGTGACCGAGTCCTCTTGTAACCAGACAGCCACGACATTTTGTAGGCCCTGGCTGTGAGGTTTTATTGTTGGGTTGGCAATGAAAAAAACTTAGGAGGAGATTGTAATGGGTGTGACCTGCGTGTGGTGCCCTCTGTGGGCAGAACCTCCCCCTTTAAAAGCACAAGTGCTGATCATCATGGTGTCTGTGGTGAAATATCTGGAATGCTGGCATACGTTGGAGCAATTTATCCCTAACGTGTGCACCGAGTTTCTTTTATTTTCTGTGGTAACCTAAGGAGAAGTTCAGTGCCCTTGTGTTCAAGGTAGGCATTGGAGAATTTCCCGCCAGTGTTTTATTGCCCTGTTTGTTTTATGATGCTGCTGCAGACATTGGCTGGCTAAGTTGAAGTTTCCCTCTTTCATCATCCTTTTGGGAAGGAAAGGTCGCATTTGGTTGTGACCGGGTTAGAATTGTGGTGCTTTGTTTACCCCTGATGTCGGCTTAACCAGACTGTGTGGATGATAATTGCCTCGACTTCTGTTTTTATTATTTTCTTTATCTTTTGGGAACACGCTGAGGAGCGAGGGGGAACTGTAGAGCCTCTAGTGAAAAGGAGAATCCTTCACCTTGTCTAAAAGTAGGCTGCCTTTGTGATCTTTCCTCCAAACCAGCAACATGTTTATTAGATCCCATTCCTACTAGACTGTTCAAAGAAGTCTGCTTCAATCTGCTTCATGGTGAATGAGAAGGTGAATGAGAAGAAACAGTGCATTATGTGAACCCCCCAGCAGCCTAGGCCTATAGCAGCATAACTAAGGGAGGGTTCAGGGTCACCTGATCCAGCCCTAACTATAAGCTTTATCATAAAGGAAAGTTTTAAGCCTAATCTTAAAAATAGAGAGGGTGTCTGTCTCCCGAATCCAAGCTGGGAGCTGGTTCCACAGAAGAGGCGCCTGAAAGCTGAAGGCTCTGCCTCCCATTCTACTCTTAAGTATCCTAGGAACCACAAGTAAGCCAGCAGTCTGAGAGCGAAGTGCTCTATTGGGGTGATATGGTACTATGAGGTCTTTGAGATAAGATGGTGCCTGATTATTCAAGACCTTGTATGTGAGGAGAAGAATTTTAAATTCTATTCTAGATTTAACAGGGAGCCAATGAAGAGAAGCCAATATGGGAGAAATCTGCTCTCTCTTTCTAGTCCCTGTCAGTACTCTAGCTGCAGCATTTTGGATCAGCTGAAGGCTTTTCAGGGAGCTTTTAGGACAGCCTGATAATAATGAATTACAATAGTCCAGCCTAGAAGTAATAAATGCATGAATTAGCTTTTTAGCATCACTCTGAGAAAGGATGTTTCTAATTTTAGAAATATTGCGCAAATGCAAAAAAGCGGTCCTACATATTTGTTTAATATGTGCATTGAAGGACATATCCTGGTCAAAAATGACTCCAAGATTTCTCACAGTGTTACTGGAGGCCAAAGTAATGCCATCCAGAGTAAGTATCTGATTAGACAGGATCTTAAAAGATGAATTGTTGCTCTGCATGAAGACTGTTATATAAGCTGCACAACCCCACATCGTAACACTTCATGCCAAAAACATGCTGCACTTCATCTGAACCCAATAAATCAGTGTTTTATGTTTATGAACAATAATATGCACAAAAGGTTCATGGCCTCATAAAGGTTTATGATTTTAAACGAGTGATTACAAGCATACACTGAACTTAACTTTCTTTTCTCAGGACAGTGAGTGTCATTGCCATGTGTTTCTTATGCAGGTGCTATCCAGAGGTCAAAGGTAAGGGAGCCATTACATTTATGAGTGTCTTATCTCTATAACAGTACAGGGCCAATAAAGCTGGAAAATGCTCAGGGTCAGACGTGCTGTTTGTGAAAACTGCTTTTACTCTACAGTAGAAACAACACTTGTTATATAAAGCCACGGCTCTGGAGTCTACAGCTGTCAACAAATTCTAGAAAACAGCTAATAAATAAATATAAAGTAAGTACTTGCTTCCACACAGATAAGTCCTCACTGAAGTTACCTATTGGAGTATAGTGGGGTTCCTTCTAAGTCACAGATGTCAATCTCAAGGCCCGTGGGCCAGATCCAGGCCGCGACCTAATTTTATGCAGCCTGTGAGATGTTTTCATATTTCGTATTTTTAATAGCCCACAGGTAAAAAGTGCTCCGACCATGTATACTACAAATCCCACAATACACTGCAACAGCTACTGCTCCGGCCAAGACCTGTGCGCTAACCCGTTTCCCATGTTGCCAATGACACATTGATCAGTAGATAAAAACGGCACTTTTAGCAGTCAGCACTTTTTAGAGTTACATTTAAGCTGTCTGACCACCAAAAATGACCAAATGAAAAGTGGAGAGCAGGAATTTTCCAAACAGGCGAGGCAAAGGACATGATCGCTGACATCGGAGGTAAACCTTGTGTCTCTTTTTCCTGCCTGCGATGAGTGGATTGGTGGGATGGATATGGGAGAAGATGCAGAGGGAGACCTGTACAGGTGAGCTGACAGTGCGTCACTGCATCACACAGCAAGAAATGCTGCAGCAAAGTCCTGAAGACAGAACACGCAATAACACAGACAGTGAAATTTAAAAGAGGCAAAGGTTTAAATCACTGGTGATTTCAGTCTTTTCTGGAAGAAATAGCTTCTGAATTTGGTGACGTGCCTGATCACACAGGTGAGATGAGCTATCTGAGGAAATCTGTCAGTTCTTGGAGAGAAAAGGAAAAATCTCACCAGGGCTCCGGGATGAAATGTGTCTGAGACTACCTTTCCACCGCTGAGGTGCCGGTGCTCGTGTCAGTGCTGGTGTCTGTTTCAATGAACCAGCGAATCATTTAAGAATGAGCCTGTTGTTAACCTTTCCTGTGCGCAGCTCTCAGACCGTGGTCAGAGAGCAGAGGGGAGAGTTCTTCTTCTCCAGGGCCGAGTACCTCGGGGTTAACTCCCTTGTTCCTGATAATGGAAGCAGCAGGCGGGACACCACTGTCTGTTGGAGCAGCAAGTTTTATTTTATAGCCAAAACAACACTGTAAATGGACTATTTCTTATATAGCGCTTTTCTACTCAGATATGAGCACTCAAAGCACTTACACAACACGTTTTACATTTACCCATGCACACCCATTCATACAAGCACTTCCATGATTAATTAATTAAGCTAAGTGCTTTAATTATCTAACATTCACTCACATTCATACTCCGACGGAACGGTCAGAGAGCAACTTGGGGTTAAGTATCTTGCCCAAGGATACATTGGCATGCAGCCTGCAGTAGCCAGGAATTGAACCACTGACCTTCCGATCAGTAGGTGACCTGCTCTACCTACTGAGCTACAGCCACCCCTGTACAAACTGTGCTTTCGATTATGTTACTCTACTAGCATCTGAACTCCTGCTCCCTCTCGCACTGTCTTCTCTCTCTCTTCCCACGCACACACACACCACACTCCTGAGCCTTCCTCTCTTAAAGGGGCCACACTATTTTCATAACACTACCCCCACGCTGGATGGAAATTATCTCAGAATTCCAATCCAGTATCATCACAATAGTACATTCATACTTATAACAAAAAGAAAGAAAACAGTTCCTGCAACAAAATAACATGCAGATTAAAGTCCTTTTGCTTTGGGGCAGTGCAGAGATTATACTGAAAGGCATTCTTGCCATGAAGCATACAGATTGACACAAAATTCAGCTTCCCAAAAGAGAGATAACACCGTACAGTATATAATAGTTAGCTGCTACCCCCCTCCCAGTTTTTTTTTCTTCTTCTTTTTTTTTTAACCGAACATAACAAAACTCCTCAGCTTGAACAGCACAAACAGTTGTCTTGCTTTAATTCAACAATAGCCCAAATTTTCTCTTATAGTCCTTTTAAGTCCAAGAACTGTCCATGAACCTAACTCACCGAGTCACCCATTCACCCAACCTGGCTGGTGGTCTCCACTCGCGCTTGGGCCTTTGAGGGCATTGGTCCTGCTGATATAGCACCGAAGCGCTATCCCCACTATCATGAGAGTCCTCAAGGGCAGGGGAGTCCGGAGAAGAGGAAGTGGAAGGGTTTGTAGCTGCAGCTATGGGGGTGTCCACCACTGGGTCCAATGGGATGGTGCTTGGGGTCCCCTTGGTGTCTGTGGCACAGAACAGTTGCGAAAAACCCAGGCCAGATTCGGTAGGATCCTCATCCAAAGCAGCAGGTGGCACCTCCACTGGTGTCCAGCTTCCAGCATGCTGTCTGACCCAGGCATTGTCCGGGGGATCACGAGAACAATAGGGTTTCAGCTGGTCATGATGAACTATTTTAACCTTGGTCCTAGGGCCTTTCTGAATACGATATACTAGATTGTCTAACTGCCCCAGGATAAAGTATGTGCCTTCATAGGATAGGAGGAACTTTCTAACATTGCCCTTGACTTTGTGTGTAACTTTGATGAGATACTAGACTGCATCACCCACCTGGTATTGTGTGTGGCAACAGTTTTTGGCATATTCTCTCTTTGCCCATTTCACAGAGTCCCCAAGTGCTTCTCTAGCAATTTGCCAGCTCCAGGCGCGCTGTGAGTTGCTGGACATACTCGGGGCGGATGGAGTCTCTTCAGGGTCCAGGGGGAGGCCTGCCATGAGGTCTACTGGCTCACTCACCTCCCTCCCAAACATCATGAAGTTGGGAGTGAACCCAGTTGCACTATAGTTTGTTGCCCTGTAAGCCATCACTGTGTAAGGAATCATGAGGTCCCAGTCCCAGTGGCAACACTCTGCTGTAGTGGCCAGGACCTTTTGTAGGATGTTTTCGTGGCGGAGCTGTGTGGTGAGACTAATACCCAAGAGGGGCGTTCCCTACTGGCCTCCAGCCAGGTTCTGATGGGAGCAATGTCTGGATCAGCTTCCTGGGCCTGCTGCAGCTTATGTAAAGACCAGCCACAAAACAGATTTGTTTCAGTCTCATCAGTCTTAGATAAATTCTCTCTGGGGAGCTTAAAGTGTCTGTATTGGCGGGTGGAGAATCATCTACCCCGACTGGACCCACTGCCACCAAACTGGGGTGCCTCTCTAACCCCACTGGCCACTGTGGCACTAGGTTGACAGCAGAGTCCAACTCGCACTGCACTGCTTTTTGACTGAAGCTCACTGGATGAGGGGGAGGAACTAGGCAGCTTGCATGGACAAGACCAAGGGCAGGGTCTTCAGGGTCTGCGTTGTCGTGCAGCCGACCTGGGCGGTGGATAATGTCCAAGTTATATTCACTGAGTCTCTCAAGCCACCTGGCAAGCTGCCCCTCATCTTGGTCAGCCACCGAAGACTGCTGTGGTCTGTACGAACAACAAAAGGCCGCCCCAGGAGGTACTGCCAGAAGTGTGACGTGAACTCCACCACGGCTAGCAACTCTCGCCTTGTGGTGCAGTAGTTCTGTTCAGTCTTAGACAACTTGTGGCTACCATATGCTAGGACGCGTTCTCTCCCCTGCTGGATCTGGGAGAGGACAGTGCCAATGTCCACATTGCTTGCATCAGTGTCCAGTACCAGGTTGCCCTGGTCGAGTGGGCAGCCCAAGACGGGTGCAGTGGTCAGCAGACACTTAAGTTTTTCAAGCGCCGCCTGGCATTGTTCAGTCTATTGAAACTGTGCATACTTCTTGGTCAGGGCATGGAGGGGTTCAGCTATGGTGGCAAAGTCTTTCACAAACCGCTGATAGTAGGATGTGAGGCCAATCTGTACAGGTATATAAGCTTCACCAAGAACAGGTACGTTGCCAGGCCCAACCCCAATCACAGTCTCTGTCTCAGATGCTTGAAGGGGAGGGCGAACCTCTGGATGAATAGCATCATAGAGGCTTAAAGGCAGCACACTCTTCCCTGCTGCCATGTCCAGAATTGCACATACCTCAGGCTCATGCACCACCATGTGAATGCTCATTTCCTGGCACTTGGGTTTGAGGTGAAGCGCAGCGGACCCCGAGGTTCTGGGAGAGAATGATGGAGCCCGAGTTCCGGCATCTTTCCTTGGCGAGGGGCAGTTTCTCTTCATATGACCCGGACCAGAGCAGTTATGGGCAGCACGGTGGCGCAGTGGTTAGCACTGCTGCCTCACAGATAGAATACCATCTGGAAGGCCTGGGTTCGATTCCACCTTGGCCCAGGCCTCTCCCTCTCTCTGTGTGGAGTTTGCATGTTCTCCCCGTGCTTGCGTGGGTTTCCTCCGGGTACTCCGGTTTCCTCCCACATTCCAAAGACATGCACTTACTGGGGTTAGGTTAATTGGCTAATCTAAACTGCCCATAGGTGTGAATGACAGTGTGAAAGTGAGTGTGAAAGGTTGTTCTGTGTTGGCCCTGTGACAGGCTGGCGACCTGTTCAAGGTGTACCCTGCCTCTCGCCCTATAACAGCTGGGATAGGCTCCAGCCCCCCGCGACCCTGAACAGGATAAGCGGAAGCGAATGGATGGATGGACAGAGCAGTTATGGCAACGTACGTTCTCCATTTAAGGTCCTTTACCTACACACACACACACACACACACACACTTTAGGAGTGGCGGTGGGCTCTGAGTCCTCTGCTTCTATTCCTTTCCAGATAACAGCTGCTCGTGTCCTTCGCTCAGCCAGGTTGCGTGTCCCTGTATGCATGAGGGTGGTTACGTACGATGCCGCATGCTTGGTGGTTTTGTGACGGTGGGCAATGTCATAAGCTTGGGCGAGTGTGCAGGGCCACTGGTCCAACAGTTTCTGTACAATCTCTGTATCACCCACAGCATTAATGAAAACTTCTACACTTGAAGCGTCTTGCTCAGTCTCTGTTCTGTGACTGTAAGCCAGGGGTGTCCAAACTTGCGGCCTGCGGGCCACTTTCAGTCCCGCCCACTTCCGGTCAGTGAATTGCTGTCAAAAATAACATACAATTTGGCCTTTTAAGTTACTTTTTTGACATTTTGCCTTCCCCTCCAATTAAGTGGGTTAAGCAAAATGTCAAAAAAGTAACTTAAAGGGCCAAATTGTATGTTATTTTTGACATCAATTTGAGGACCGGAAGTAGGCGGGGCCGGATGCGGCCCACGGGCCGCAAGTTTGGACACCCCTGCTGTAAGCCATTGCCACTTGACCATATATGTCATCTCTCAACACATATAGGGCCTCACCTACTTGGCGGACACGTCTCAGTTCAATAGCCACTGCAGCTGCATATTCTGAAGAAGGGCCATATGCAGTTTCCATTTCTTCCACCAGGTGGCGGTAATCCTACTGTGAGGACCGAGGGTTTCTGTGGACGATTGCTCCTGCAGCTCCTACTAGGCAGAACTTCAGCTGGATTACCATGGTCTTCTCTGACCAATGATTTGCCTTTGCACAGCTCTCGAACCGGTGCAGGAACTCTTTCCATGGAGTGGTGCCATCGTATTGACCAGGCCTTAAGAAGGGAACTCTCTCTCTATGATTATAGTCATCCTCGCTCTCAGATGAACGCTGATGGTACAAACTGGAGGGCTGCTGTATCGATGACTTGGGCTGAACACATTTGGTGGGAGAGTCCTATAATTGTAGAGTCTTGTCTGGTGCGTTACAACTGGGTGTCTGGGGTCCAGTGCAGGTTAAGTAGTCCACATCACACCGGAACAGTGATCCTTGATTAGAACGATGATAACAACCTTTTTGCCGGCTAGGAGGTGGAGATGGCCCCTCCTGGCCTTTAACTATGGGTCTGATAACTGTTGATAACGTGTATTTAATAGACTGATAACATTAGAATTGGCTAAATAAAGTAAGCTTACAGCCTGGAATGACATGGTCATTATGCTTGATAAAAGACTCAAGCATTGTTTGGTGGTTTGCCCACATCTTACGATTATGAAACATATACATATGTAAATTATACATGCAATAATATAGGTGTACCCAACAGTACACAACATTTGAAAAAGAAGAAAGTAAAATATCAAACAGCATTTTTTTATGATTTGCTCAGATTATTTACGAATCTGTTAGGGTTCCGATATCTGTCCTCCCCAATAGTAAACTCATTTCTACGTCCTTGTCCACTGCTGTGGTTGCAGCTGCAATTTTTGCTGAGAAACTGGACACACTGCTCAGTTTACGCAACATTTTTCTGACGTTGACACACAGAAATTCACGACAGTTTTTAACCTGAAAAACTGCAAATTTTCATCAGCTTGAAGTATTCTAATTTTCCCTGATGTTATTTTTGAAGACAAATAAAATTTTGTATTTGATTTACTGTGTTGAGGAAAATTCAAATTCTATTCAAATTCATATTCCTGATTAAAATAGTTTTAGTTTAGACTGTTCGGCCCGCGACATAGACCGTTTTTCCTTTTTTTTTTTTTTTTTTTTTTTTTTTAAGCCTGTCATGTCTGGCACTGTTTGCAAGCAGAATTGTGATCTGAATGCATTGTTGTGCCAAACATATTTATTCTTCCAAGATAAGCTCTATAGAGTCTCTATAAGCTTTTCTTGTTAATGTTTTGTGTTATGTGTTTTTGTTGTTTGTTTGTTTTATTTTATTTATTTATTTATTTGTATACATATACATTTAATTCCAGTTGACTGGCTGGGGAAAAAAAAAAAAAGAAAGGGGAGAGAGAAAGGGGAGAAAACAGAAAAAAGAGGACAGAGCACCACTACACTAACCAAAACAATTCAAATGCTGCAACTGCAAAAAAACCAGAAAAAAGACAACATACCAAAACAGAACAAGCAATACCTGGAAAATTAACTATGTGGAAAAGGCACATCAAAATGAAGCATGGTTGTATAAGAACAACAATTTTGTTATGCTGTGATTGCGTTATTGTCTGTGTCATGGAACGCACTTACCAACGAGGGCAGAAAGCCGCCGCTCCGCCCACAAGGAGCCAGAGGCAGGCAGAGAAGGACCCAGGAAATCCGAGCCATCTGCAGCCCATCAAGAGCCACGAAAACCCGCGGCCGCACATTCCAGGGACAACCGCATACCCACCCCAGCAGAGGGGAGAGGGAGGTCCCAGATGGAGCCCCCCCAGTCGAGGGGCAAGGGCCCCAGGGAACTCGAGGCATCAGGAAACCGGCCCCCCCAGAGGCCAGCCCCCCTGTGCAGGGCGGCGGCAGGGCCCCAGGGCCCAGGTGCCCAAGAACTGCCCGACATACCGCAGAGCCCCCCCCCCCCCCCCCCCCCCCCCCCCCCCCACGCCGGAGAAGCCCAAGCCGCCCCGTTTAGACCGTATTTTCAATTTTGGCCCGTCTGTTGATTGAGTTTGACATCCCTGTTCTAAGTTTTTACATGCTGCTTTTGAGATGCTTGCACAGCAATGTAATCCTGATGTGCATGAATGTAAATGTAATTCAACTTAAAAAATGAATTTTGGAATTATCACAAAACATACTCACATAGTAGAAAAAGTGTATTTCCCATGTCTAATGCAACACACCATCCCTTCTGACCACCTGACGCCACTCGCTATATTAAAGGGAACAACATTAACAACCAGTCAAATGCACATTCACATATCTTTATACATCATGCTTTTCTTATGCAAGAATTAGAAATGAGTAATGAAGTTTGTCCAAAATTTAAATTAAACTGTCTTCTTATAAAGTGGCTTTTGGATGGTCATGAAGTATAGCGTCAAATGCATAATCAAAAGACAAAATTTTTGGATGGGTGAGGTTCTTCAGCCCTGTAGTTTTGTATGAAAAAAAAAAAAACACAGCACACAGACTTCAGAATTATAGTACCCTCACAATGGACAATTACCCACTTCAAAATTTACATCTATGACAGCACTCAGTGTTAAAGCTGTGTGTGCATTTCCCTTTATTTAATTAAAGGGTGAAAAAGAATCCATTCCATCACGGCTTATTGTAACTGTAACCACAAACCTTTACCTGACATAACCCTTACTTTAGCTCCAATGTGTGTAGGGATTACTGTTTTCCTTTGTACTATACAGTACCATGATTTTATTGTGTTTCTGTCCATATTTTATGGTTATTTGGAATTTGTCTCTGAAAACCCTTAAATTTATTTGAAGTAGATTTTAAAAGATAAAACTTCAATGAAGGTTCTGTTGCAGGGATGACAAAATTATGTCAGTCACAACATCACATTTATGGGGAGAAACTGTTTTCAGTTGTTAACTGTTAAAAAAATGATTTCACTAATGTCTTTTCCAGAGTTTTCTACCCACCACAGAATATTTGTGCATGGTAATTCTACTACCATGGCTCAGTACAATGAAGCCATTGTTTTGGCTTCCTGTTCACACACATCTCTGTTCCAATCATTACTTTGACCAAAGAGCACATGCAATAGCAGTCTCAGTCATGTCCAGATCATAGACCCTTTCCTCAGTTATGCATCAAACTCCCTTTGAAATTTGACTGTGATGCTTCAGATTCAAATCAAATAGTTACACATATGCCTACACTTTGACATTAGTTGCAGAGATCATGTGAATTATTCAGTTTCACATGAGAACAACATGTTCAATTTTGTAGCACAACACTCTTGATTTAAAAAAAAAAAAAAAGGACTGTAGCTGTTGATTTACAGGCAGCTTGTAGATGTTTAACAGGAGGAGGTGTAATAAAAGCACCAGGGACAGAATAAATCTGTGAGATTTTCTGGCTGTCTGACAGATTCCCTCTCTTCACTCCTCATTTTTCTCTCCACCCCTCAGCACCACAGAGGCAAGCTTTAGTTCAACCCACACAGCTAATTTAAATACTCCAGAAGCCAAAGCCTGCAGCTCTGACCTCAGGTCAGCTAAAGAATCGTTTACCTTTAGAAAGCTGTGTATTTTCAGATCAGGAGTTGCCATGGTTGACGGTATGGACATGGACAAGCAAGAGAAGCGTTACTGTATTCAAGGTAAGCATGCAGTCATCATCTGCATAACAGTGGTGTTGTCTTTGGCAGTGGGCCTCGGGGTGGGCCTCTCTAGGTCAAACAACACCAGTCCTACTACCACCACCACAACAGCTCCCACAGCAGGGCCTACCCAGCCCCCTTCACATGGCAGAGGGCCCTGCTTGCCTTCCACTGACTCAAACGGGGACTGGAGGAATTTCCGTTTACCCAACTATGTGAATCCCGTCCACTATGATCTGCACCTGGAGCCGAACCTAGAGGATGACACCTACATAGGCACTGTTGATATTGAACTGGAAGTAACTAAGCCCACCCGGTATCTTTGGCTCCACATCAGGGAGACATTTGTCAGCACCATGCCAAGGTTGAGAATGCTGAGTAACCAGGGAGGGCAGAGGGAAATGGCAGTAAAAAGCTGTTTTGAATACAAAGATCAGCAATATGTGGTGGTGGAGGCCACAGAGGAGCTGCCTGTCTCTGGCACAGGAGAGGTCTACACCCTCAGTCTGGACTTCCAGGGTTGGCTCAATGGCTCTGTGGTGGGATTCTACAGAGTTATTTACACAGAGAATGGGATCACCAAGTAAGTCAAGTGATTTTATTGTGTTATAAACATACACATGTGCTTATTAACGAAGAATTAGAAAAGAATGGAGAAAGTAGGCATTAGACATGCATAAGCTTTTGCATCTTTTAAGTCAGTTATTTTGATTTAGCCAATGCTGTAACTTTCTAAGTAATGACCTTCTAAGTTGGGTTATACACTGTATACAACACATATGTTTTAAACTTAGAGTTTGGCAAATAAATTAAAACTCAAAGGTGCCTTATGGTCTTTTCTCAGGAAGGTATTAATCAGTGTCAAATAACTATAGACATGCTATGAATGTCTTGATAATAGCAACTAAAATTAAGTTAGTCTAAAGATGAACACTGTGAGAAATGCAATGTCCTGTATAGATCTTTTGAGAAGCAATCAAGAAAAAGTTACTAATCTGTTTTTAGCTTGGACTCTCATAACGTACAATAGCTGGTTGTGGCTCAGGAGGTAAACTGGGTTGTCTTTTGATGATGATGATGATACTTTATTGATCCCACAATGGGGAAATTACAGTTAACAGAACACCCATCCAAGAAGACAAACAGAACAAACATGGGGAGATAGGTGAACTGTGGCCAGGCCCCTTCTGGAGGCGCTGCCATTAAAAAGACAGAAACAATAGTGAAAACATATAGGGATGAGTGAGGAAAAAAATCTTCTCATACTTTGTATACATTCACACATACACAGTATAAGGTTACAAAAACCTCTGCGACAGAGCAGGAACATATAGCATGGGAGCACTAGGGTGGGGAGGGATGGACAGGGGAGCCAGCGGAGGCGAGTGGGGGGGGGGGGGGGGGGGTCGGGCTACTGTGGGGCTGACTCAAACTCCCTCCTCAGCTAACAGTTCTGATAAGATGTAGAGTTCATCAGCAGCTAGGTCAGGGAGATCAGTCCAACACAGGTCAGAAGAAGACAGGACGGCGGGGGGGTAGAGCGGTAGAGCATCTGTTTACAAACATCCCGGAGACAATTTGATAAGCGGCAGTCCAAGGCCGCCAGGGAGCCAAATTCCTGATTCTAGGACTTGTTTTGGTACAGACTGTACTGATTCATTTGTTGACAGCCTTCAGTCTTACTGGCACCTCTCTGTGGCAAAAAATCCAATTCATCCGAATCTTCTTGGTTCGTTCCTTCGCCGTGCAGAAACAGATACATACATCTCCAAGATCTTACCCCTCAGAATCAGCTCCAGATATACAGAGTCTGAGTTTGAGTCTGTACCCTTCCTGCGTTCCCGTCATAAGCAGCCTTACCAAGGCCAGACAGCTGCCTAGACTTCCTGAATTGCAACGACAATCCAGGTATCTCCAGGTCCAATTCGGAGAAACCCCAGTGTCAATAAGCCAAATGTGTGTGTATATTCCATTGACAATACGGCCAGGCACGTCATCTTCCACACCACACAGGAATCCATAACGTAGCCAGCTGGAATGATAAGAGGGAATAGGGTTCTCCTTCCCCCAATCTCCTCATGGTGAAAAATTGATCAAAACAATGGCGTTGAGAGACCAGCTGACCAGATCCATAATTATAAATTCCAGTTTGGAAGTTGTGTGAAGAGAGGCTCTAAAGCAGCAAGCAGCAAAGCAGGGGAAAAAGGAAGTGCTGGGGAGAGAAGAAAAGTGCGACCGTCTCCGCTGAGAGCTGAGAAAAAAAAAAAAAAAAAAAAAAAACTTTTGAAAAGTCACTGGTTATTTCACTGACTCCTCACTTCTGCATATGAAGGGTCCTTGGGAAAGATACTTCAGCATTCATTTTTAGACTTGTAGTCTAAAAGTGCTTTGAATGCTCAGTAAAAATAAAAAGGCTAGGTCCATTTGTCTTTGCACTGGTGAAACAGTTGGATGTAGTCAACAAGCAGGGCCAGAGCAGATGAGCAAAGAAACAGTTACGTTCCTCTCCTATCGACACTCAAGCCTCCTGCTGTGAATCTTAGCCTCTGTAGTTTGCAATGGTCTGTGTGCCCTGCCACACCTTCCATGTGCTGTTGCTGGCCAGGTATGACTCTCTTCTCTTCCTATAGTCTGCCTTGGCTTTTTTGATTCCTCTTTTCAGGTCGGCTTAATTAAACTCCTACACCTGGGGCAGCAACTTGTCCCTGACCTGGAGTGGGCATGCCACACACAACATATTCCCACATCAGCCCCACAGGAGACCCTGAGGAATGTGGTCAAACACCTTCTCCAAGTCCACAAAACACATGTAAACTGGATGGACAAACTCCCCTACACACTTGCGTATCCTTGAAGTGACGATGAACCTGTCCAGCATTCAATGACCAGAATGAAAACTGCATTGTTCCTCTTGAATCCCAGGTTGCTGAAGATGGGAACCACCACCCCAGTCTACCAAGTTAGTGGCGCTGCCCCATGTCTCCATGTTAACATTGCAGATGTGTGTCAACAAGACAGCCCTACAACATCCAGAGCCTTCAGGAGCTCAGGATGAAGCACATACACCCCAGGGGGTCCTGCCACCAAGAAGTTGTTTAAATACCTCAATGACCTCACTCCCAATGATGGGTGAGTCATCCCCTCATCCTCTACAGAAGACTTGGATTAAGGAGTTCCTTGAAGTAGTCAATATTCAGTATTCAGTATAGCCTCAGTTGAAGTCAGCAGAGCCCCACTCACACTATACACCGTGTGAGTAGAGCACCTCTTTCCCTTCCTGAGTCACCTAATGGTTTGCCATAATCACTTCAAGGCAGTCCAAAGTTCTTTTTCCATGGCCACACCAAGCTCCTCCTACACCCGAGTTGGTTCAGCTGCTGCCCAAGCCTCATTCTGCTTGGCTTGCCCATACCTGTCAGTTACCTCCAAACTCCCACTGGCTAACCAAGCCAGATAGGGCTCTGTCAGCTTAATGGCTCCCTTAACCTCCGGTGGTCACCATCTTGTTCAGCGATTGTCACCACGACAGGCACCAACCATGTTACACCCACTGCTCTGTGCAACAATGGAAGTACAGAACACGGTCCACTCAGACTCCATGTCCTCAGCCTCCCACAGAATTGTCAAAGTTCTACAGGACGCGGGAGTTGAAGATCTCATGGACTGGGGCTTCTGACAGGCATTTCCAGTGCACCACTGGATATTTAGGTGCACCCAGTCTGTCCAGCATCCTCCCCCCACCACCTGATCTATCTCACCACAAGGTACTGATCAAGTTACTGCTCAGCTTCTCTCTTCATCCGAGTGTTCAGAACATATAGCTGCAGATCAGATGATAGGATTACAAAATTGATCACTGACCTGTGACATAGGAACTACGTTTCCACCGCCAAGGTGCTGTGCTCATGCCAGTACTGGTGCTGGTTCCAATGAACTGAAGAAATGCATAAGAATGGGCCTGTTTTCCCACTGCACATTGCAAGCTGATCCTTCACGTATGGGTGTCAGCAGGGCCTCGTCTGGAAGGGCACAAATGTGGGAGAATACACTTCCTTTTTGCAAACTCTATTTCTTGTGCTGCAAGCATATTTTATTGTCCTAACAAAGCTACTGCAGCATATGTGTGCAGCACAGAGGTAAACACAGACAGCAATTAGAGCAAGATGAAAAGTACACACTTTGCATCCTTTTATCTGTGATATTAACTGATACAAAGCAGCAAGTTCAGCTTTAGAGCCCAAAATTGCATCACTTTTCTCATGTAATACACACCATACGGTGAAATAGCAGTGGGAAACTTTACATTGAGATGGCAGAGTCATGCCCTTCTGCAGCTTTTGTCACACATTCTTGGTTCCAGACCAGCTAGCTTGTGATGTTGGAGCTAAACCCGTTTTTCGGCCGAGCACCAAGTGCATTCGCGGCAGAAAAAACGCTGAACAGTTAAAACACTGGAAACCCGGTCGGTTGAAAAGGGGCCAGGGTATCCTGGTCCCACATGCAATTAAGGACATTTTTACATCTTTGAACATGGTCTTCATTGTGGACAAACTGTGGTTTGCACAAAAGCCCAATAACAAAACACCATTCGGTGTTCCTCCCAATTGCACCTTCCAGGTCTCACTGAGTTCCTGAATGAATCACCCTCAAGCACCCCACCCAGCAAATTAATAAGGCTAGGTACTCTGAACTGGCATTCAGTGCATAAATGCAAATGACAGTCAGGACCTGTTCCCTGGCACGAAACCTCAAAGTGGTTGATGAGAGCGAAACAACTTTCTCATCCACTGGTAAAAACTCCTATGGACAAGCAGCAAGCCGAGGGCATACAAGGATACCCACACCAGCCCACCGTCTCTCAACAAGGGCAGCTCCAGATTGCAATCCAGCCCTTTTCCCATAGACTGGTTCCAGAGCCCAGCCCATGTGTTGATATCTAGTCAGTATCTCTGAACCTCAAGGTCTAGCTCAGGCTCCTTCCCCACTAGAGAGGTGACATTCCATGTCCCAATAGCCAGTCTCGATAGCCGGGGATGGGCCCACCAGGATTCCACCCTTAACTGCTACTCAACAGACACTGTACCCAACCCCTATGGTGCCTCCTGTGGATGGTGGGCCTGCAGGAGGGTGGGTCCATCTGTCTTTTTCAAGCCGCGCCCAGCTGGGCTCCATGGGCTACTGGACCACCAGACACTCTCCCTTGAGCTTCCTCCCCAGGACTGGCTCTAGGCTGGGACCCTGGTAATCCTATCCCAGGCAGGGTAAACTGTTCCTTTGAGCTTCCTCTCAGAAGTGTTGTCTGAATCACTCTTATATTATATTATAGTATTATATTAGAGCATTCTATATTATATTACATATAGGTTACACAACAACTTTGTATCTGAAAGATTCAGAATCAGAATCAGAATCAGAATCAGAATCTTTATTGTCATTGTACACAGAAGTTGCACAACGAAATTTAAAATGCATTCCTTTCTAGGTGCCTCAGACAATAAATAATAAAATAATAAAAATATGAGTGATAAAAATGATTACTAAAATACAGTGCACAATAGTAAATTAAGATGAATCTAGCCCCAATACACACACCAACGCACGCACACAGTCAGCACTACCACCCCACATCACTGTCCAAACCACACAGAGTTCAGTTCAATGATAGCCCTGGCATAAAAGCTGTTCCTCAGTCTGTTTGTTCTGGCCTTCATTGTCCTGAAACGTCTGCCTGATGGCAGTAGCTGAAACAAGGAGTGTCCAGGGTGTGAGGGGTCCTGGAGGATGTTCTGTGCCCTCCTCTGGCAGCGGGCATTGAACAGTTCCTGGAGGGAGGGCAGGGGACAGCCTATGATCTTTTGAGCCGTGTTGATGATTCGCTGGATTCAGAATTTTGTGTTGTTTTTTACGCAACACATCTGGTGTAAAACGGCCTTAAGTAGTAAAAAGAAATGTGGTAGGACTGCACTAGTTGTGATTGTATGATCTAAATATTGAACTATATTACCCACTGATAGAAATTTGCCATTGTTGCTGCTTTTTGAAACTAGTTTAAATCAATACACTTTTTGGATTTCTCCATCAGCTGATGCAGATGTCATGTAAATAACTGTGTCTGTGGTGAATGAAAGTGGATAATTAATAGATCCTGACCACCCTCTGCACCACTGATTGGTCATTCAGCAGAACACTTTCTCTAACATCTATTTCAGCTTTGCTATCACAAGGACCAATACAGGAAATCTTTACCACTTCATACCACAATATATGTAATCATTTTAGATTTAAGCTTCTTATTGTGCCATATTTCAATTTAGATTTATTTACTACTGGCTGACAAGATGGCGCCAAGATTCCTGGCCTGCTGTCTGTTGCTACCTTGCCTGCTTACACTGGTGCTTTTTTCGATGTGTGTTCTACAAAAATTCTATGTCAGCGCTCTGTTGGTTTATGATCGCCAAACTCTCCTGGATCTTTGTCTTTTGGCTGAAATAAGGTTTCCTTTTGGCACCCAAGAAACCTTGCCGTCAGTTTTGTCGGAGGTCCCAGAGTTTCTTCTCTGCACTTTGGCTCCACCTGTTATTGGCCTGGTGAATGCTAGAACCCTTTCAAATAAAACTTTAATTCTTAAGGATTTTTTTCACCTCAAATGGACTGGACTTCCTCTTTCTCTGACTTGGGTGAATGTTGGGGATTTGAGTGTTTTATCTGAATTTTTACCACCTGACTGTTATAGTAATTGGTCCTGGACGTCAGGCCGTGAAGGTGGAATAGCAACCTTTTTTCGGAATGGGTATAAATGTAAGTCGCTGGTCCAATCATTATCTTTCTCCAGTTTTGAAGTAAGTTTATTTGAATAGGGTCGTTCTCACCCTGTGATGTGTGCCATTATCTACAGGCTGCCTAGATATAATAAATTTGTTTTAAATGAATTTTCTGAACTGTTGGCAGAAATTATGCCTTAATATGACCAAGTCCTTATTATTGGAGATTTTAACATACATGTTTGTTGTCCTGATAAACCGTTGGTTTTAAATTTGATAAATTCTTTTAATTTTATGCAATAAGTGTCTGGGCCCACTCAAGGATGTGGGCATTCTCTGGACCTTGTTTTTGCTATGGTCTGTCTAGTTCTAACTTAACGGTAAATGATGCTGTGTTTTCGGATTGTAACCCCATGCTTTTTGACATTGCTATGCCTTGTGGCCTTATGAAATCTGGTGTCCCTGCATGATGTTGTTGTGTTGTAAACCAGCTCAGTGCTTTCCGTTTTTCTGCCATTATCAAACATAACTGCAGAATTCTAGAATCTATATCTTTAGATACAGAGATGTTTAATTCCTGGTTTCACTCTATTTGCCAGACTGCTTTAGATGAAGTGGACCCATTGAAATCCAGGAAATCTAAAATTAAGTTGGAGCCTTGGTTAAATGACACAACTCGTGCTGCCAGACGTGAATGTCGGAAAGCTGAGCGAAAATAGAAAAAAGACAGATTACAGGTGTTGTTTCAAATGTTAAGGGACTGTTGGCATCACTACCAGGTAGTTGTGAACCATGCCAAATGAGAACACCTGTCAAGGGTAATCTTGCTAAATTGCCACAAGCCTTGTATTTTATTTAACACTATTGATAAAGTACTGGGATTGGGCCTTCACCTGAGGTATGTGAGGAATTCTGTAAGTTCTTTGTGGATAACGTAAACAATGTTAGGGCCCTCATATCATCTCCAACCTTTGACCCTTCAGTCTCTGTTCCTTTCTCTACTGCTTCGTACCAGTTTGAGCCTGTAACTTTGCCTTTGCTATATGAGACCGTTAGTCATCTGAAGCCCTCAGGTTTCCTGACAGATTCTGTTCTACCCCGACTTTTTAAAGAGGTTATTGCTGCCTTAGGCCCACTACTCTTGGCTCTTATTAAGAGCAGTTTGTCATTAGGTGTAGTTCCTAAATCTTTTAAACATGCCTTAATTCAACCACTGATCAAAAAACCTGGATTGGACTCCACTGTGTTATCTAATTTTAGGCCTATTTCCAAACTATATTTTTTGTCCAAAATAATAGAGAAAGTTGTATATAACCAGTTGAAAGCCTTTTTAGTTGAAAATAATATTCTTGAGATCTTTCAGTCTGGTTTTAAACTTCTCCACAGTACGGAATCTGTATTGTCGATGGTGTTTAATGACATTCTTTTGACAAGCGATCATGTGATTTTAATGCTTTTAGATTTAATGGCTGCTTTTGACACAGTGGACCATGATATTTTAATTTCTCTTTAGAGCATTGTGCTTGTGTTTATGACACTGTTCTGAAATGGCTTGAGTCTTACTTGACCCAAAGGTCTTTCTTTGTTAATATAAATGAGTTTGAATCATCCCCTGTTTTATGGATTGCCACAGGGTTTAATTTTGGGACCTCTGTTATTTTTTCATTCATTCTAAGAAAGCATAAAATTGCTTTCCATTGCTATGCTGATGATATTCAGATTTTTATGCCTTTGAAACTCTGTATGGACCCTGATTGAATGTCTTGACGATAATAAAGTGTGGATGGCTCTAAACCTCTGGAATTTTAATGAAAAAAAGACAGAAGTGATTGTCTTTGGTCCCATTGTCCTGGGTGGATCTTCCCCCATGGACATGGGTTCATTATTGCAATATGTAAAGCCATGTGTCACAAATTTAGGTTTAATTATGGCCAAGAGTTTTAAATGGGTGGATCAGATCACGGCAGTGGGGAGATCTATCTTCTTTCATTTCAGGCAGCTGGTGAAAATAAAAAATATACTATCGAAAAACCATTTTGAAGTAGTGATCCATGCTTTTATTACAACTAAACTGGATGACTGCAATGCTTTATATGTTGGTCTTAGCCAGTCTGCTCTAGCCCATCTGCAGTTGGTTCAAAATGCTGCTGTGCATCTTTTGATGGGATTGCGAAGAGTGTATTACTCCTGTTTTATCCTCACTGCACTGGCTGCACATGTGTTTCAGAGTTCATTTTAAAATCCTTTTATTTGTTTTTAAGTCATTATATGGCCTTGCCCCATCTTATCTTTCCAAGTTGCTGCACCTACATACTCCTTCCCGGTCACTCAGATCAGCTGATCAGCTGTACCTTGATGTGCTGAGTACACAGCGGAGGATCCGAGGAGAGAGAGAGCATTTGCTGTGGCAGCTCCAAAACTCTGGAACGCTCTGCCATTAGACATTAAACAGGCCTCTTCATTGGCCAATTTTAAGTCTGCTCTTAAGACCCACTTCTATTGTTTCTTCTTTTGATTCGTATCAGCTGCTGTCTATTGAAGTTTTTACTTTTTATTTTATTTATTTCTAGGGTAAAATGATGCTTTTATCATTGGTTTTAATTGTGTGTATTATTTATTTATTGTTAGGATAAATTATCCATTTTATCATTGTTTTATTTGTGTGTAACTTCTTAAATTCTTACCTTTGTAAATTTTATTTTTCTGATTTCTGATCACTTTTTTGTATTTCTTATTTAACTGAGCTCCTTATTTGGTCTTTTTTTTTTTACACTAAGAGCAAAGCCCTTTGTTCTCAAACATATTTCATTGAGCTTGGTTGATTTTTGTGCTTTGGATGCTATAACAGCATTTTCTCAGCTTTTACCAATAAATAAAGTATTTCTTATTAAGTCACACAAACAACATTTCTGACATGGTGTCTGTTTGTAATCTAGTTAGACTAAAAGCTCAGTAAATATAAATGTTAGTTTTGATCTAGCTTTCTGTATTAAGTTAGGGAAATGTAAAAAAGTCTTTTTTTTTTGGCTACAGGTTAGTACTGATATTTGTTGATATAGTCTCTTTATGAATGTAATATTGGAAATTATTTGATGAATGAGAAATTGGTTGGACAAGAACATATTAACCAAAGAAATGAACAGTTACCCCAGAGCCCCATGATCAAAATATCAATAGGAGACTTTGTAATCCACCAGGTATTCTACAGTAGACTATAATACAATAGAACTAACTGAACAAAATAACTAGAAGCACTGTTAATTAAATGATTAAATCTGTTCCTAAACCTAACATTCTAGTTTACACTGAAGACCAATACTATGTGACAATATTTTTAAATTTGTAAAATCTATAGGAAAAGGCTGTAAAGCATTTGGTTTCAAACACTCTCCAATAATAAACTTAATTTCTCCAATAATCTGTCCTCTATTTAATCACCAGAAAGATTGCAGCTACGGATCATGAGCCAACAGATGCCCGGAAGTCTTTTCCCTGTTTTGACGAGCCCAACAAGAAAGCCACCTACAATATCTCGATAACTCACGATGCTAAATATAAGGCGTTGTCCAACATGCCAGTAGAGGTAAGTCAGAAAAGTAATAATGTGGCTGGGCATAGAAAAATATTCATGTGTGCTTACCATCAGAACAGACTTACTCTTTAAAACTGGAGACGATTGCAAAATTGTACTGGAAAAAAATGCAGTGGCAGTTTTGGGAGTAACACACTGTAAATACTGCAAATAATGTATTACTCTAATCACATTAGATTTATCTGTAATGTAATTAGGTGACTCAGTTTAGCAAATTGAGTCATCAGTTACAATTAAAGTTACTACAGTTGACAATGACACAAATTATTAAATTATGTTAACAGAATTTACCACTATGAAATAAGTGATGTCTTCCTTAACAATGGCACAATGTAACAAACACAAACTCTCCATGAAGCTTCTCTCATCATTCCTGGTTCTTTGCGACTTTCTGTGTGTTAGCATGCTGTTTTTGCAGGAACTTGCAAGCAGTCAGTGGTGTATTAGTGGCAGGTGTTTCTGTCCTAGACACAGTTTGCACTTTACCATCATGTTCTTATGATTTTGTTCAATCAAAATGAAAATAATGTGCATCACAGAAAAATGTGTTTTCTCCCACATTCTCCATTTATACAGTACCAGTCACACAAAGTGTGTCCAGACTTTTGACAGGTTCTGTATATACCCACTCCCACCAACACCTACTCATAATCATTGTACCACTACACTAAAGTTCCATAAAGATTTTTTTTATTATTAAACTTTTCATCTCTCGTCTGACAGAGAGAAAAGATTATTTACACTGCAGTATTGTTAAAGCATCACTTATTATAATTAATAAATTACCTTTTAGGGCATAGTCCACAGGCAGCTGTTTTTGAGCTGGCATTATTCATAATCTAATTTTCAGAGGTTCTCTTAAGTATTTGTTACATAAAAAGTGCAGTGACTATTGGTCCACACTAAAAACAAATCAAATGGCCACTAGGACTGGATCTTAAGCACGTCAACAAAAACAAGACAAAGTGCATACCACAAAGTGCATTTGGGTCTGTTTATTTACCATAATGGAGCAAATGTTTAGACATAAATGCTTTCATCTGCAGCCTCTATGACGCCTGGTAAAAAATCTTACACCGTGATGCCTGCCTGACCCATCCCAGTTGACCTACTTATGTACATTAAGTGAACATCTGCCAGAAAGTCAAAAAGGAAACTCAGATTTACCAAAGAAAGATAAACTACAAATTTATCCTTAGCAAAAAACAAACTTAGTATTTTAATACAAAAAATAAAAATCAACCAAAAAAGAAAACCTGAAAAGAAAACAAATGGATGAAAGACAGAGAAAAGGAGAAAAAGAATCAAATGTTCCATCAGGTGATGGCCTCCAGGAGGAGACAGAGCTTGGTTACAGGTGTCTGCAATATACTGGTCTTGGTTTGAACCCTCACAGAGTGGACCAACCCTTTGAAGTCTGATGTAGTGGTCAAAACTCTGCCCATCATCCAGAATCCTCTTGGAACTGTGGCATGTGCAGTGATGACTAGGTCTCCTGAAAAGAAGCTCCTCTTTGGTCTTATCCATTTCTATCTGAAGCACCTTAAAGCGACTGTTTGTTGTGATATGGCGCTATATAAATAAAATTGAATTGAACTGAATTGAATTGGCTTTCCTGCATCACAAAGTAGATACTCCACCATCCATGTCTTCCAGAAGAGCTCAGCAATATACTGTACTTCTCCAACTCCTTTTGATATCCAAGTCAGCTGGCTCAAACAAATCTGGAGGCAAAATGTGTTTCCCTTTCAGCAGGAGAATTTGGTTTGGAGTGAGTGCTTCCAAGTCACTGGGGTCATCTGACACTTTAGTAATTGGCCCATCATTCAGTATTGCCTCCGTTTCGCAAAACAGCATGTGGAGACCTTTGTCATTCAAATCTTGCTGTCCAACAACAGAGGTGAGTATACTTCTGACAGAACTTATAAGATGTTCCCAAACATCACCTTGGTGTGAGGCTAATGCTGTATTGAAGCTCCACTTTCTTCCTTCCTGTGCAAAGGTACAGTACTCTCTATCTTCTGTTTTGTGGGGTGATGCACTCTATGGTTGGGGATGTACCACACTTTTCCATCCTCAGGAGCCAGCTCATCCACAAGATCCTTTTCAACATATCTTTGAATCAGTGTGTCATCAGTATATCCCCTGTTAAATGTAGCATCTCTATTAAACCTCCAATTCAGGACTTGAAGTCTTTGTTCTTTTCAGCACTGTAGCCAGGCTGACAAAGAGTCAGAGCTCTGTAGAGCCGAGTATTCCTTTCACGTTAACTAGTAGTGACTTCATGGATTTCTTTACAAATAAATCAAGAATCAAGAATCAAGAATGCCTTTATTAGTCCCACAAATGGGGAAATTGCAGTTAACAGAACATCCATCCAAAACAAAAACATAACACAGACAGGGGGGGACAGATGTCTGAGGTCATGCAGCCGTTTCTCAACGGCGCTACCTTTAGCAGAGAGACAGAAAGAGATACATTGGGATAGTTAGGTTCAAAAAAATCATCTCATACTGTGTTCATAAAGAACACCTTACGAGGTTCCAAAAAACACCTCAGCAAAAAGCATATTGCACATATAAAGCCGGGATAGCAGTATGGTGGGTAGGGTCAGGGTCAGGAGGGGACGCAGACGGAGACGAGAGGGTGGGGGCATTGTGGAGCCCAGATGCCAGCTCCCAGGCAAACAGTTTGCTGATAGTGATGGAAGTTCATCAGCAGCCTTGGTACACCAGATCCAGCTTCACAAATCACAGAGAGGGCTGAGGGGGATAGCGGCCTTCACACATAGTTCTGGAGAGATATGATTGCCAGCCAAGGCCGGCTAGGGAGCCGAATTCTGATAATGCAGGTGTTGTTTTGGAACAGGCTGCTTGTTTTTTCAACAGCCTTCAGTCTCACTGGGAAACCATTCAATAAATCCAATAATCCAAATTCATTAGTTACCGTCCTCACTGAGCAGAACCGTACCTTATCTCCAGATCGAACCCCTCTCACCTGCTACTCCCCAAGTCTACGGCTCAGGTTCATCAGGCTTTGAGTCTGAGTCTGTACCATTCTGGTCAGCCCATCCACCTGGGTCGGCAGCCTCTGCAGATGTCGAACTGCCGTCCAGGTTTTCTTGATTTCACGGTAAATCAGGTATCCTCCAAGCCCAAACAGAAAAGATACCGCTACCAGATAGCCAAATATGTAAGCGTCTTCCACGTCTTCCACCTCTAGGGCCGAGAAGCACACAGGTCTCCACGAGCTCCAAGAGTCGATGACGTATCCAACCGGGTCTGTTCCACTCGGACACGCAGGCTCCCCTTTCCCAGATCTCATAGTGGAAAAAATTCGATCAGTGGTCTTGAAGGCCCAGTTTGCCAAATCCATGTTGCTCTCAATCTTATTCTTATTCGAACAGTGTGCAAGAGACGCTCTCACAGCAAGCAGCAAGCAGGAAAGATAGGGAGGGCAGGGAGAGAGATAGAATGCGACCGTCCCCGTCAGAGGCTGGAGCAAGAATTTTAGACATTAGAGAAAAAATTATTCATAACCATCTCAAAGATTTATCTTCATGTTCGGCTGCTTTCAGCACTGCTGGTATTTGTTTAGACTCTTTTGCTCCAGTTGATCTTTCAGAGTTAACTTCAATAGTTACTTCCTCCAAACCAGCAACATGTTTGTTAGATCCCATTCCTACTAGACTGTTCAAAGAAGTCTTTCCAATTATTGATGCTTCAATCTTAAAAATGATCAATCAGTCTTTATTAGTTGGCTATGTACCACAGACCTTCAAGGTGGCTGTAATTAAACCTCTACTTAAAAAGCCATCACTTGACCCAGCTGTCTTAGCTAATTATAGGCCAATCTCCAACCTTCCTTTTCTCTCAAAGATTCTTGAAAGAGTAGTTGTAAAACAGCTAACTGATCATCTGCAGAGGAACGGTTTATTTGAAGAGTTTCAGTCAGGTTTCAGAATTCATCACAGTACAGAAACAGCATTAGTGAAGGTTACAAATGATCTTCTTAGAGCCTCTGACAGTGGACTCATCTCTGTACTTGTCCTGTTGGACCTCAGTGCAGCTTTGATACTGTTGACCATAACATTTTATTACAGAGATTAGAGCTTGCTATAGGTATTAAAGGTACTGCACTGCAGTGGTTTGAATCATATTTATCTCATAGACTCCAATTTGTTCGTGTAAATGGGGAGTCTTCTTCACACACTAAGGTTAATTATGGAGTTCCACAGGGTTCTGTGCTAGGACCAATTTTATTTACATTATACATGCTTCCCTTAGGCAGTATTATTAGAAAGCACTGCATCAATTTTCATTGTTATGCAGATGATACTCAGCTTTACCTATCAATGAAACCAGATGACACACATCAATTAGTTAAACTGCAGGAATGTCTTAAAGATATTAAGGCCTTGATGACCTCTAATTTCCTGCTTCTAAATTCAGATAAAACTGAAATTCTTGTTCTCGGCCCCACAAATCTTAGAAACATGGTGTCTAACCAGATACTTACTCTGGATGGCATGACTTTGACCTCCAGTAACACTGTGAGAAATCTTGGAGTCATTTTTGACCAGGATATGTCCTTCAAAGCACATATTAAACAAATATGTAGGACCGCTTTTTTGCATTTGCGCAATATTTCTAAAATTAGAAACATCCTTTCTCAGAGTGATGCTGAAAAGCTCATTCATGCATTTATTACTTCTAGGCTGGATTATTGTAATTCATTATTATCAGGCTGTCCTAAAAGCTCCCTGAAAAGCCTTCAGCTGATCCAAAATGCTGCAGCTAGAGTACTGACAGGGACTAGAAAGAGAGAGCAGATTTCTCCCATATTGGCTTCTCTTCATTGGCTCCCTGTTAAATCTAGAATAGAATTTAAAATCCTTCTCCTCACCTACAAGGTCTTGAATAATCAGGCACCATCTTATCTCAAAGACCTCATAGTACCATATCACCCCAACAGAGCACTTCGCTCTCAGACTGCTGGCTTACTTGTGGTTCCTAGGATACTTAAGAGTAGAATGGGAGGCAGAGCCTTCAGCTTTCAGGCGCCTCTTCTGTGGAACCAGCTTCCAGCTTGGATTCGGGAGACAGACACCCTCTCTATTTTTAAGATTAGGCTTAAAACTTTCCTTTATGATAAAGCTTATAGTTAGGGCTGGATCAGGTGACCCTGAACCATCCCTTAGTTTCGCTGCTATAGGCCTAGTCTGCTGGGGGGTTCACATAATGCACTGTTTCTTCTCCATCCATCCATCCATTTTCTTCCGCTTATCCGGGGCCGGGTCGCGGGGGCAGAAGCCTAAGCAGAGAAGCCCAGGCTTCCCTCTCCCCAGCCACCTCCTCCAGCTCATCCAGAGGGACCCCAAGGCGTTCCCAGGCCAGCCGAGATACATAATCTCTCCAGCCTGTCCTGGGTCTACCACGGGGCCTCTTCCCGGTGGGACATGCCCGGAACACCTCACCCAGGAGGCGGCCAGGAGGCATCCTAATCAGATGCCCGAGCCACCTCAACTGGCTCCTTTCGATGTGGAGGAGCAGCGGCTCTACTCTGAGCCCCTCCCGGATGGCCGCACTCCTCACCTTATCTCTAAGGGAGAGGCCAGCCACCCTTCGAAGGAAACTCATTTCTGCCGCTTGTATTCGCGATCTTATTCTTTCGGTCACTACCCAAAGCTCGTGACCATAGGTGAGGGTAGGAACGTAGATCGACCGGTAAATCGAGAGCTTCGCTTTTACGCTAAGCTCCCTCTTCACCACGACGGACCGGTGCAGCGTCCGCATCACTGCAGAAGCAGCCCCGATCCGCCTGTCGATCTCCCGTTCCCTTCTTCCATCACTCGTGAACAAGACCCCGAGATACTTAAACTCCTCCACTTGAGGCAAGAACTCGTTCCTGAGCCGGAGATGGCACTCCACCCTTTTCCAGCTGAGGACCATGGCCTCAGACTTAGAGGTGCTGATTCTCATGCCAGCCGCTTCACACTCGGCTGCGAACCGTTCCACTGCGAGCTGGAGGCCCCCCCCGATGAAGCCAACAGAACCGCATCATCTGCAAAAAGCAGAGATGAGACTCTTAAGCCACCAAGGAAGAAGCCTTCCCCCACCTGGCTACGCCTAGAAATTCTGTCCATAAAAATTATGAACAGAATCGGTGACAAAGGGCAGCCCTGACGGAGTCCAACACCCACAGGAAACAAATCCGACTTATTACCGGCTATACGGACCAAGCTCTCACTGTGGTTGTACAAGGACTGAATGGCCCACAACAATGGGCCAGACACCCCATACTCCCGCAGAACCTCCCAAAGAACACCCCGAGGGACACGGTCGAATGCCTTCTCCAAGTCCACAAAGCACATGTAGACTGGTTGGGCAAACTCCCACGCACACTCGAATATCCTTGAGAGGATAAAGAGCTGGTCCAGCGTTCCACGACCAGGACGAAAACCGCATTGTTCCTCCTGAGTCCGACGTTCGACTAACGGACGCACCCTCCTTTCCAGCACCCTGGCATAGACCTTACCGGGGAGGCTGAGTAGTGTGATCCCCCGAAAGTTGGAGCACACCCTCCGGTCTCCCTTCTTAAAGATGGGGACCACCACCCCGGTCTGCCAATCCAATGGCACTGCCCCAGATCTCCACGCGATGTTGCAGAGGCGTGTCAACCAAGACAGCCCTACAACATCCAGAGCCTTCAGGAACTCAGGGCGAATCTCGTCCACCCCAGGGGCTCTGCCACCAAGGAGTTGTTTAACTACCTCAGTGACCTCACCCCCAGTGATGGTCAAGTCATCCCCCTCATCCCCAGACTCTGCTTCCACTACAGAAGGCGTGGCAGTGGGATTCAGAAGGTCCTCGAAGTATTCCTTCCACCGTCTGACTATAGCCTCAGTTGAAGTCAGCAGCACCCCCCCCCCCCCCCCCCCCCCCCGCACTATAAACCGTGTGAGTGGAGCACTGCTTTCCCCTCCTGAGTCGCCTGACGGTTTGCCAGAATCGCTTCGATGCCGTCCGAAAGTCTTTTTCCATAGCCTCACCGAACTCCTCCCACACCCGAGTTTTTGCTTTGGCCACTGCCCGAGCTGCGTTCCGCTTGGCCTGTCAATACCTGTCAGCTGCCTCCGGAGTCCCACAGGCTAACCAAGCCCGATAGGACTCTTTCTTCAGCTTGATGGCTCCCTTCACCTCTAGTGACCACCATCTGATTCGGGGGTTACCACCACGACAGGCACCAACCACCTTGCAGCCACAGCTCTGAGCAGCAGCCTCAACAATGGAGGTGCGGAACATGGTCCATTCGGACTCAATGTCCTCAGCCTCCCTCGGAATGCTGTCGAAGTTCTGCCGGAGGTGGGAGTTGAAGATCTCCCGGACTGGGGCTTCTGCCAGGCGTTCCCAGCGCACCCTCACAATACGTTTAGGTGTGCCAGGTCTGTCCAGCATCTTCCCCCGCCACCTGATCCAACTCACCACCAGGTGGTGATCAGTTGACAGCTCAGCTCCTCTCTTCACCCGAGTGTCCAGAACATACGGCCGCAGATCTGATGATACGATTACAAAATCGATCATCGACCTGCGACCTAGGGTGTCCTGGTGCCATGTGCACTTATGGACATCCTTGTGTTCGAACACGGTGTTTGTTATGGACAAACTGTGGTTTGCACAGAAGTCCAATAACAAAACACCATTCGGGTTCAGATCGGGCAGGCCGTTCCTCCCAATCACGCCCCTCCAGGTCTCACTGTCATTGCCCACGTGAGCGTTGAAGTCTCCCAGCAAGACTATGGAGTCACCAGATGGAGCACTCTCCAGCACCCCACCCAGCAACTCCAAAAAGGGTGGGTACCCTGAACTGTCATTCGGCGCATAAGCGCAAACAACAGTCAGGACCCGTTCCCCAGCCCGAAGGCGCAGGGAAACTACCCTCTCGTCCACCGGTGAAAACTCCGACGTACAGGCAGCAAGCCGGGGGGATACAAGAATACCCACCCCAGCTCGCCGCCTCTCACCGAGGGCAACTCCAGACTGGAACAGAGTCCAGCCCTTCTCCAGGAGACTGATTCCAGAGCCCAGGCCATGCGTTGAGGTGAGCCCAACTATATCTAGCTGGTATCTCTCAACCTCACGCACTAGCTCAGGCTCCTTCCCCACCAGAGAGGTGACATTCCATGTCCCAATAGCCAGTTTCGATAGCCGGGGATCGGTCCGCCAGGGCCTCCGCCCTCGGCCACCGCCCGACACACACTGCACCCGACCCCTGCGACACCTCCTGCGGGTAGTGGGCCTGCAGGAGGGCGGGCCCATGTAACCTCTTCGGGCTGCGCCTGGCCAAGCACCACGGGCTAATGCCTGGCCACCAGACGCTCTCCCTCGAGCTCCCTCCCCAGGCCTGGCTCCAGGGTGGGGCCCCGGTAACCCTATCCCGGGCAGGGTAAACTGTTCCCTTGTTTTTTCACTCATAAGGGTCTTCTGAACCGCTCTTTGTCTGGACCCTCACCCAGGACCAGTTTGCCATGGGAGACCCTACCAGGGGGACAAGCCCCCAGACAACATAGCTCCTGGGATCACTGGGACACACAAACCCCTCCACCACGATAAGGTGGCGATTCACGGAGGAGCTGTTTCTTCTCATTCACCTTATTTACTTTGTTTATACTCCACTCTGCATTTAATCATTAATTGATATTAATCTCTGGCTCTCTTCCACAGCATGTCTTTCTCTCCCCTCAGCCCAACCGGTCGCGGCAGATGACTGCCCCTCCCTGAGCCTGGTTCTGCTGGAGGTTTCTTCCTGTTAAAAGGGAGTTTTTCCTTCCCACTGTCGCCAAGTGCTGCTCATAGGGGGTCGTTTTGACTGTTGGGTTTTCTCTGTATTATTGTAGGGTCTTTACCCACAATACAAAGCGCCTTGAGGCCACAGTTTGTTGTGATTTGGCGCTATATAAATAAAATTGAATTGAATCGAATTGAATTGAATATACAGTAGTTATTTGCAAAACAGGATCTTCAACTCTGAACGATAAGTCAATTCAATTCAATTCAATTCAATTCAATTTTATTTATATAGCGCCAAATCACAACAAACTGTCGCGTCAAGGCGCTTTGTGGCGACAGTTTGTTGTGATTTGGTCAATGCAATAGTGTCCATCCTTTGTGGTATTCTTCATAATGTTCATGAATTTAATGTCCTCTCTTGACATCTCCAGCTGGTTTTCTGACGGCTTCTCATTAAAATCATGATTGTACTGCTGGATTAACATGTATTCCAAGTATTCAGCAATTATGTGGTTCACTGTTACAACAGTGCAGCCTGTTTGGATAGAATTAACTTCAGAGTCTCCAGTGCGAAGAGGTCCATTTATTACCCAGCTGACTCTTGTTCTCACTGCACAGGGTCCATTACTTTGGCTATTGATTTGCTTCCATAGCTCCTGCACTTTGGGAGTGTGGTGGCGGGGTGTGGTTTGGGCATGGCTGCAGGGTAGAGGTGGGGCAGTGAATTCAGGGAGGCATGTCAGGGGAGAACAGGAGCGCAGCTGCCTGACATGGATGCTGATTATGTGTGTCCTGTGTTCCTATGCAATAGCTGGCAAATGGAGAGGAGCAGAGAGCTGAGATAAAGCCTGCCGCAAAAACAGCCAAGTCTATGTATACTGAGGAATAAAATGATCTTTGTGCGAAAGCCAGAGTGCTGTGTGTGTGCGGGACAGAACAGAGGCATTCGTGCGACAGGGAGCATCTGTCCCGATGAGCAAATCCACACCTGCATAGTCATACAATGTAACTCTGCTCGGATAGGGCAATTAAACAACCTCCTCTTGAAGTGGAATGTTTCCTTTCAACACTGGCATCGTGGTTTGTATCAGAACAGAAAGCAGTTCATTGAAGTCATTGTTATCAAACCCCGTCTCTTTCAATCCAGGTATAATAGGGTTAATAGGGTTTTACCCTTTAATTTAATCTTTGCCCCATTGGCCTTAACAGAATGTTGCTTGGTTTGCCTGTTATTCCCAATCTTTTTGCCAAGCTAGCAGTGCAGAATGTACCTGAACTCCCAGGGTCCAGAAAGGCATAAGTATGCCCTGTCCTTTTACTCTTCTGGCTTTTCACCTTCACAGCAACAATGGAAAAGACAGCATTAACCTCCTCGCCAGCCTCTATATGGCTGCATGTTTGCTAATGTTCCGGTAAAGCCGAGGTGCTCACAGTTCCATTTGTCTCCTTGAGGGATGCTGTTATATCCTCCCTTTCAACATGCAGGACAGATGGGTGCTTCTGGTGAGACACTTGACTGTCCAAACGATTCCTGCAGTCTTTGTGTGTTCAATCTTGAAGCAGCCACCCAGGACCTCTACAGGCAGTGCTGTAGGAGGAAGGCCCAGTGGATCCTCTCTGATCCCAGCCACCCCAACCCTTCACTCTTCATGCTCCTTCTGTCAGGCAGGTGGTGCAGGAGCAGCCAGACCCTCAGGAGCAGATTCAGGGACAGATTCTACCCACAAGCCATCAGAATACTGAACTGCTGAAATAATACTGGACATTTGCACACAGTAGTTTACATATACATGACATTTTGCACAATCATTGTACACATTGTACATGTACACTCATCCACCCATCCATCCATTTTCTTCCGCTAATCCGGGGCCAGGTCACGGGGGCAGCAGACTAAGCAGAGAGGTCAGTCTCTTGTCTCGTCTCCTCGTCACCGCCGCCACTGGGAGCGTGGTCGGTCTCCTGTCTTGTCTCGCCACCACTTCTGGGAGCTCGGTCAGTATCCAGTCTCGTCTCCTCGTCGCTGCCACCTCTGGTAGCGTGGTCGGTCTCTTGTCTTGTCTTGCCACCACTTCTGGGAGCTCGGTCGGTCTCCAGTCTTGTCTCCTCGCCGCCGCCACTGCTGGGAGCGTGGTTAGTCTCCTGTCTTGTCTCGCCACCACCTCTGGGATCGCGGTTGGTCTTCTGTCTCGTCTCGCCACCACCTCTGAGAGCTTGGTCGGTCTCCAGTCTCGTCTCACTGCTGCTACTGGGAGCACGGTCAGCTTCCTGTCTTGTCTCGCCTCCGCCGCTGGGAGTGTGCTCAGGCTCCAGTCTCATCTCCTCATCGCTGCTGCTACTGGGAGTGCGGTTGGCCTCCAGTCTCGTCACCCCGCCGCAGCTGGGAGTGAAGTCAGCCTCCTGCCTCGTCTCCTCGTCACCCCGCCTCTGGGAGCTCGGTCGGTCCCCAGTAGGGTCTCCTCGTCGCCACTGCTGGGAGTGCAGTTGGCCTCCAGTCCCCTTGTCACCACTACTGCATGAAGCATGGTCGACCTCCCGTCTCGTCTCCCCACCGCCACTTGGAAAGCGATCGGCCTCCTGTCTCGTTGCCACTACTGCTGGGAGCATGGTCGGTCTCCTGTGTCGTCTCACCACCACCTCTGGGAGCTCGGTCGGTCTCCTGTCTTGTCTCCTCATTGCTACGACTGCCGCTTGGAGTGCAGTTGTCCTCACCCAGTCGTTTTGACTGTTGGGTTTTCTCTGTATTATTGTAGGGTCTTTACCCACAATACAAAGCGCCTTGAGGCGACAGTTTGTTGTGATTTGGCGCTATATAAATAAAATTGAATTGAATTGAATTGAATTGAATTGAATGTCCCGTCTCACACCACCTCTGGGAGCTCGGTCGGTCTTCGGTCTCGTCGCCTCATTGCCGCCACTGCTGGGAGCGCGGTCGGTCTCCTGTCTCCTCTTGCCACCACCTCTGGGAGCGTAGTCGGTCTCCTGTCTAGTCTTCTCATTGCCGCCGCCGCTGGGAGCATGGTTGGTCTCCTGTCTTTTCTCACCACCACCAAAACGTTGCCCCTTTGCCTGTGATGTGGATGAGGTCCTCTGGCCAGTATTGTGTTTTTATCTGCATTCATCACTGTCATATCACTCTGACTATGGCAGTGTTTCACTGTTCACACTTGGAATAACCATCTCCTGTTGACTACATGTCCTGGATGCTGTGTCTTAAAGTATTTGATGTGGTGTGTAACAGATGGTCTCTGTGAATTGATTTATTACTTACTGTGTGTGATCTGTCCACACTGTTTTGTTTTCCACAAAGTTAATTTAACACCGAATGTGTCCCATGTGACACGACATACTTCAAAAGTGCCGCCGTTCGCGGACTTCCGGCAACAAATACTCTAATACCCCTATATGGCTGTGACGCGCAATTTCTAGGCTTTCAGGAACCGTTTGCATTTTTTCGATAGGACAAACGGTTGCGGAGTTACGGTAATACGCCAGCTGATCAACGTTCCTTTGATCAGCCGACTCTGAGCTGATACGCCACGTCTCAATCAGCTGTTCGCCGCTATTGAGGGCAAGAAACGGGCACTTCAGCAGCGATCGCCCGGCGTTAAAGGGTTAACTGCTTTTTGCAGTGATTATTTGATTTTGACAGGGAAATCTGGGATTTTGATAAATTAGCTTGAGTTTTTGGATTTCGGATTAAGGTTTTGGGAAAATAGGTGGTGGACTCAGAAAATGTCTGTTAGCAATTCAGAAATACTGTATTACAATTTGTTAATGTTCAAATTTTATAGCAGATTTCTCTACATGTAGGACAGAGAAATTCCTGTCTCTCTCATACAAAAAGTGGATGATATATTTTGAATATATATTTTAAATTTGAATATTTCATGTTTAACCCTTTATTTACCACGGACGAACAGTCTCGTAATTACAGTCATTCAAAGTGCATTTGATCAGATGTCTCAGCAGTGATACACTTGGTGTTAACCAGCTATTTACGGCAGGTAACAGGTGTAACAGGGGCGATCGCTGCTGTTAAAGGGTTAAACTATTAACAAGTGTTTTTCCTAAGCAAGCACACTTTTGCTGTCACAGCATTCATAGTCACCTGTCAGTCTCCTTCTGTCCTTTGAAAGTGTTACAATTAATTAGACATTAAGGTTGCTTTCACTTATTGTGGGTTTACTAACAACATAATGAAGAAAACCTGGTAGGTTGCACATAATCTGTTTTGAAATATTTATTCAATTCCATTAAAATGCAACAATAAATTTGTTAGTTACACTGTAAAAACGAATTTGTTGACTCAACTTGACTTAGTAAAGTAAACTTGTTGCTTTGACTCAGTTAAGTTTTGAAAATGTAAAGCTTCAAGTAAACTACACTTAAATAAATGAGTTGATCCAACATGCAGTTTGTTGACTTTATATAAAAAGTTAAGTAATTTGGATTAAAAATGATTAGTTAGTTGAACTAAAAGCATGTAATCTGAACTCGATAAACTGAGTTCAGATTACATGCTTTTAGTTCAACTAACTAATCATTTGTAATCCAAATTAATTTATATGAAAAGTTAAGTCAACAAACAGCATGTTGGATCAACCCATTTATTTCAGTGTCGTTCACTTGAAGCTTTACATTTTCAAAACTTAACTGAGTCAAAGCAACAAGTTTACTTGACTGAGTCAAGTTGAGTCAACAAATTCGTTTTTACAGTTTAAGTTTTGGAAAAGCTTATTTCAATGAGAAAACTAATACCTACAAAGCTACTATAATTCAACAATGAACAAATCCATCTTAAACATAATCATAATGCACACAAAAATATCTCAAGATGTATTACAGTCAAGAATTTTATTGCATTAATGTCAACAAGAGACTTGTTCAAAATTCTTAAATTCAAGTGTCTCAAAGACAGTTATTCCTGAGAGCACACAGAATATAAAATAAACTGCAGTATGTAGTAGCAGTAGATTTATAAAGCTCTTCAGTGATGTTGGCACCAAAGGACAACATCACGAGTACAGTAACTTTACGACAAGTGCAGAAACATCTTCCCATCCCTGAGCAATTTATTCTTCAGAGTGGACTCCTGCAGTACACAAGTCAAAAGTCACTCCCATAAAAAGGTGCTGGATTACCTCAAAAGTGTACTTCAAGTCTTTTGGACATTCAAGGTTCAGAATGTTCAGCAGTCCCATCAGGTTCACAAAAGCATTGGGGGCATCACGCAGGTGACGGATGACGAGTTTTTCCTCAATTACAATGTCGACATCTTTGTAGGAAGCTGGAAGAGGTTCCCGCTCATCTTCAACCAATAAAATATTCCAGTGATCATTCCCTTGATGTCGTCTTCAGGATCTGTAGGTTTCATGAAAAACAAAACAAAGGTGTCAGTGCTTATGTAATCCTTTGTCATATCATTCAGCATCCAGGGGGCACAAGTGTTACCCTGCTCACTGTGAACTAGTTTTGTTTTGTGTCTGATTTTAAATGATAAACTCTTACCTCACACATCTTCAGGAATGCAGGATTCTTCCTCATGTACCCTGGTAGGTCCTGCAATGCTGCTGCCCAACTGCCTTTGATTCAATGCCTGCCAAAAGAGCATACAGCTGCCATCAGAATTAAATGAGCCCATCAGTCCACAAGTGATTTCAAGTACACATTTTGGTTCCACACTGTGATGCTTGAACTTTACAAGACAATATTTATTTAATAAAAAATATTTTTATATACAAACTAATAATAAATGTAAAAGAAAAAATAAATCAAGGAAGCATTACATGATTAACACAAGTAGATGAGAGAAGGGACTTGGCAACATTAAATTTACCTTTTTAGTATTTAGGTTCACCCGCTCTCCTAATTCCCATCCGCTTCACTCCTTTCACTTCCATCTTTCCTCCTCCTGTCTTATCCCTATTGATACATTCTCCTTCTTTCAGCTGCTTCGTTTAGTGGTCACCACAGTGGATCATCTGCCTCCATGCCACCCTATCCCGAGCATCCTCGTCTGCCATGCCAACCCTCTGCATGTCCTCATTCCATGAGTCTTCTGAGGTCTTCCTCCTGCCTTGCAGCTCCATCTTCAGCTTCCTTTGTCCAGTATATCCACTATCCTTTCTCTGCATATGTCCAAACCATCTCAGCCTTGCCTCTCTAATCTGCTCAGTTTAAGCAGTTTGGAGACTAAGTTGTTTCCCTCTGATGTCACTATTTCTGATCCTCTACATCCTGGTCACTCCCAATGGAGAGCTGAACATTTTCAACTCTGCCTCCTGTCTTTTTGCCAGAACCACTGTCTCCAAACCACATATCACAGCAGGTCTCACTACCATCTTGTAAACCTCCCCCTTCACTCTTCTACTGGCTTTCTACTGTTGCGCTCATTTTCTGCATGAAACCATCCTGCTGCTCACTGACCGTCACCTCTCTTCTACAACTCTTTCCCATACCTTCATGGTATGGCTCTTCAGCTTTATCTGTAGCTGCTACAGCTCTGCATAAGACAACCCCAGCTGATGCTGTATAGAATTCTCATTCTTGCTGATCTACATGTATGATTTGGCAAAGATTTTACACCAGATATTCTTCCTGATGCAATCCTCCCCATTTATCTGGGCTTGTGACAAACACTGAGTATACTGGCAAGTCTGTAGTCTCAAGTCTCTATTGCACTGAAACAATTTCAAAGTAAAGAAATGTACTCACATCCTTGTGAAGACGTTCCAGTATGGATGTAATTTCTTTAACCCCCTCATTTGACCCGAACCACTGAATAGACGGCTGTCCAGATGCTCATAGAATGAACTGAGGTCCATCAGCCTTGTGAATTACATGAGGACCTATATGAAGAGGTGACATTACATAATTTTAGTACAATATTTTCATTTTAGTCCATGTTAGGTGACATTACAGCAAGATGTCTAGAAAACATTCAAAAAATGCATAATTACCAAATAGTCCTCACCCAGTCAAAGTACTCTAAATACAACACTTGCAAGACCACCTCATTGACTGCACTGCACAGCCTGCATTGAAGCATAAAATCATTTTTTACTAAGAAGAAAAAAAAACTGTTTTCCAGGTTTTAATGTATTTAGATATGGAGACACTTCAGTTTATTAGAAACTACACTGAATGACAAGTGATAACACTGCAAAAACAGAAAAAAAATAATAATTTAAGTGAACTGATTTTAATGATGATTTAACTGTAGTAAAATTAATATGAATGAATAGAAAAATCAAATACATTAACATTTAGCAATACCTTTTGCTTCTGTGTGTTGACTGCAGCTTGGCTTCTAAAAAAGAGAAAGAGATGATCAAACAATCTGTAACACTGTAACACTTTGATAACTTAATACACAAACTTTAGCTAATGTATTATTTTTTTACATTGAAACAATTCAATAATTAGCACCTTCTTTGAACCAGTAATTAGTGCTGCCATAATTTGATTTTTATAAATTATACTGTCAGAGCTGATTGTCATGCCTTATGAAATATGATACAATGATGTGTGTATTTTATTATATATACTATATAACATATAGTTTGTGTCACAAAATGACTTAATGAGAAACAAAGTAATTACATTATTAATATTAGTACTCCTATTTAATATCAATAATAATATCATTTATGAAAAGTAAAACTATCAATTCACCAATTATTAACCGTGGTTATATACAGTGTCACCCAATTTCTGTATCTCACAGAACTGAATTTAAGTTTCAAAGCCATGATGGAGAAAACCAAACTCCTCCTCCTGCCGCTGACAGCAGACAGGAGGAGAGGACGTTAAGATGATGATGATGATGATGGTGGGCCCATTCTAAAAGACATGCAGCAACCTTTACAGCATGCACACTAATATAATTTTAACATAACATTACAGAACTTCAGTCATCAGTACAGACAGGCGTGTGCATGTGCGCGCGTTCTCGTCAAATCACCGACAGCCGTTTTTGTTTGTTCAGTGCAAAATGCAGAAACCCTTTCTGCAGAGGGAGGTGGAGCTGCAACGGTTTGTGCATGCATCCGAGACAGCTAAATATCAAGAAGGGAAAAATTTAGAATAAAGACTATATCCGCTCACCAAAACTAACCGCAGATTTAATCAAATCTGACGTTAGGTCAACAGGTTTTGCAAGCTAGCTAACCAGCGAGCAAACTTGTACTGCCAATAGCAACAACGAACTAAACATGAAATATGAATTAAAAGTTGTGGTGACTGACTGAGGCAGAGTATGGATGTTTAATGCTTCGGAATAAAAAAGCTAGAAATACTTACTTGATAATAACGTACAGTCCACTTCTTAACCAACATGGCTGCCAGGTTCTTCGCTAAATTTCAAATGTGACCCGCGACTGTGAGCATCATGTGACCATGACGTCATATTAAGGGCGCATGCGTATTACATAAAATACGAATCCTAACGCGATTTCTTTAGTTAACTGAACGGATGATTTTGAGTTTTTAAGTATTTTTTCAAGTTGAAGTTGTTGTAACTCATCTTCGTTAGTTGTAATGGGCACTGAGTTCACTCAGCATAAATACATGAGTCCAGCTGACTAAAACCCCAAATCCCTTTTTACAGTGTAGCATACAATTAAAAAAGTTATAATAATACAATCATAAAACAAATGAACAACAGCAGCAGCTCTGACTGTGGTAATACAAGCTTAATAAATATCAAGAAGGCACATAAGGCTTCCTGTTAACATTGGTCCTTGAGTATTTTAATTTTATAAACAAATGTTTAACTCAGTTTGGTGTAAAAATTATTCTAGAGCAATACATTTATTTTCTGGTCATTAGTGAGAAATGGAGCTCTGTCTCACTATATTGACATATTTCAATTGCCCGCTGAGCACTTCTGGTAACTAGCTGAAGTCTACATGAACCATGTGACGATCCCACTGTCTGAATCCCTGCTGACGTGACTCTCCATTCGAGGCTTCTGGTCACAGTACACCAGCCACAGATAGCAGTCACATGGTCAAGGCCACGTTTGCCAGTTCTTGCAAAAGGATGAACTCATTACAACTGTTGGGATGGTGCTCTCTTGTTGTCATAATAGGCCATGGGATTAGAAAATTCCCATAAACCTTTGTTGTTTCTACAGGGCACCCCTCAGGAACTGCCTGACAATAAAATTAAAACCTCTTTTAAGAAGTCTGTTCCAATGAGTACCTATTTGGTATGTTTTGCTGTGCACCAATTTGACTACGTGGAGAGAACTTCAGCCAGAGGAATTCCTGTGAGTTTACAATTACCTGTCACTATCACAAACAGTTTTGTCAAAATTTGAAATTCATTCATACTGCTTGGTAGGGCTGGGCGATATGGACCAAAAATGATATCTTGATATTTTTTACCTGAATGACGATATACGATATATATCTCGATATTTTTCTTCCCAAAGGTATAAACAAAAAGGCACTTCTGAGTCAAAGCTACATGTCCCAGATATCACACAGGCACTTTTATTAACATTCAGCTGTAGATGTTCATGAGAAACTGCTCAAAAATCAACTATTGATATATTTAAATAACAATGCTCCTCAAATAAATTAATGTTTTTTTTCCTTCATAACAAAACCCAGTTCCACTATTAAGGTCATGTGACTTACATACAAACCAACTTCCTCTTGGGGGTCTGGGCGATGCCATAGCGTACGAAGGGACACAGTATGAAGGCTGTGTGTACACAAAACACGGCCACAGCGGAGGATTTTGGGTTTCAAAACCTTTCCAAAAGTCGCCAACATCACTGAAAAAGTTGCTAAATTTGTCGCTAGTCGCTTTTTGGGAAAAAAAAGTCACCAGGGGCGTCTAAAAAGCTGCTAAATCTAGTTGGCAACACTGCCATGCTGTCACTTCCTGCATGATTTACAGGAGGAGCAGTGATGGAGAGAGGCAAGCAGTGTGAAGTTGTGCAGAGGCAAAGTGGGAGAAGAGAAAGGTGAATTGGTCGATCTACAAGTATGATTGTAACGCGACATAGACGATATCATTATGAATGATATTGTCTCATCTTATATCACGTATGAAAATATATTGATATTTATTAAAAACTCGATATATCGCCCAGCCCTACTGTTTGGATTTATACTGTCAAACATATAAATCACACTTGTGTTATTTATTCCTTTGCAGCTGAAGATCTGGGCCCAGCCAAGTCAAATACAAACTGCTGAGTATGCTGCAAACGTAACCAAGGTCATTTTTGACTACTTTGAGGAATATTTTAACATGAACTATTCCATCACAAAATTGGGTAGGTGACTAGACCACTAACCAACCATGCTCTCTCTCTCTATCAATCAAAATAATACATAAAAAAATTAAAATTCCTCATTTGTCCTCCAAGCTTGGGTCCTCTACCAGAGGCCTGGTAGCTTGAGGTTTCTGCGCAGTATTTTAGCTGTTCCCAGGACTGCACTCTTCTGGACAGAGATCTCAGACATCATTCCTGGAACCATTCCTCTTCCAGCTTTGGGGGTTACAGCTCTTAACACTCCCATTTCTGTAACTCACTGCTTTCTGGTTTCCCCCTCAAACTCCTCCATAAACTTCAAATTGTCCAGAATTCCACTGCCCGCATCATTACCCGAACCTCTTTTCACTCAACACATCACCCCATCCTTCAGGAACTTCACTGGCTCCCTATAAACCATCGTATTGAATAAAAGATTCTCCTACTCACCCACAAATCTCCTCATAACCCTGCACTCCCATATATCGCTGCTCTTATTCATTTTTACACTGCCTTATGTACACTTCGTTCCTCTTCTTCCATGCTTCTCACCACACCTCCTGTCCGTCTTTCTATAATGGTCTACAGCCTTCTGTTACACAGCCGCTCATGTTTGGAACTCACTCCCACAGTCCTTGAAGGGCATCAATAGTCTATCCCTCCTTAAATCCGATCTAAAAACTCACCTGTTTAAACAAGCATTCTGAATCTAATTACAGTGTTTACCAGGAATTTCATTTACTTGGTTTAACAAATTGTTTTTATTATTCCTGTGCTGCTGCATATTTTGTACTTGTTTTATTTTGTTTTATTGCTCTCATGTTACTCTTTGATTCTGTAAGGTAACCTTGAGTGTCTTGAAAGGCACTCACAAATAAAATGCATTATTATTACGGGTGGGACTCGATTAAAAAAATTTATCTAATTAATTAGGAGCTTTGTAATTAATTAATCGAAATGAATCACATTTTAATCACATTTAAATATTTAACATGAGAAATATTAATTTAAGTTTGGTTGATGAATGAATCAATATATCTGCAACAACCCATTTGCAGACTCTGGTTTGGTGGCGCTGTCACTTGGTGTTGGCTCTCACTGCGGTATTGTATCACTTCCTGTTCCTATTTCGGAGCACAGTATTTTGCAGTCTGTTAGCTGTTAAATCTGTATAACTCGATTTATCTGGATAATAACATATTTTAGTGTAATCTTCACCTATTTTATCTAGCATACTCTTTGCTGAATCCCCTGTATTTTTTTTTTTTTTTGCCTGTCATGTCTGGCAGATCTTGCAAACAGAACTGTGATCTGAATGCATTGTTGTGCCAAACATATTTGCTATTTCAAGATGAGCTCTATAGGTTCTCTATAGGCTCCTATTGTTACTGTGTAACCCTTTATTTTATTTGAATTATTTTTAACATGCTATTTATCAAATTGTGCCAGAAATGACAGGCTTAAGAAATAGAAAAGAGAAGAGAAAGAAAAGAGAAAGGGAAAGAGGAAGAAGAAGAAAGGGGAAAAAAGGAGAGAAAATAGAAAAAAGAAACAGGAAAGAGTGCAAGTAAGTAAACCAAATAGTTAGCCACTTGTTAAACTTAAGATATTGACAATATCTGCAAAATTAAAGATTGTGTGGGGAAAAAAAATAAATAAATAAATAAAAATAAAAGAAGAATAGTTATACAAACCAACCATTTTGTGTCATTATGTGGGTATATGTGTTTGTGTCATGAAATGTACTTACCAATGAAGGCAGAAAGCCGCAGCCCCGCCCATCAGAACCCAGAGGCAGGCAAAGAGAATCCCAGGAAGCCCAGGCCACCAGCAGCCCATCAAGACCTACGAAGACCCGGGGCCACTCATTCCAAAGACAACCGTACACCCCTCCCAGCAGACGGAGGACGGAGGTCTCAGATGGAGTCCCAGCAGCCAAGGAGCAAGGGCACCAGAGCATCCGAGGCAACGAGAAGCCAGCCCCCCCCCAGCGGCCAGCCCCCCGCACGGCCGGCAGCAGGGCCCCAGGGCCCCCGGCACCCGAGGGCCGCCCGAGCCCCCACAGGGCTCCCCCCCCCCACGCAGAAGAAGCCAATGCACCCCCGCGCCGCAGCCCCCAGGGGAGCAGGTCACCACCCACATCAGAACATCCGGCCCCACCCAGGAACCAGGAGGTACCCACACCCCAGGGGGGCAGGGGGGGAGAGGCAACCAGCAAGGAGCGGTCAGGAGGCAAGCCACCGGCCCAGACCCAGGTCCAGCCAAACATACAACCACACGCACACCGGCAAGCACACCCGTGTACACATTTATGCACAAACACACTCTCCCACACACGTATAAACATAGATACACCATATTCACTCGCCCACCTATACTCACGAAGACTGTGACAAATACAAAGACACACATTCATCCATAGCTACCCACTCTCTGAAGATGGGAGCGGAAACCACCCCAGGGCCAACAGTGACCCCAAGATGCCGCCAGCCCGGTCCCCAAGGAACCACCCGACCCCGACCGAGGCATAAGAAATCGGGGTGTGAGATGGCCCATTCAACTTATAAGTGTATGTGTTTATGGTGTGAATGAATGGTAAATGGTAATGGTAAATGGACTAGTTCTTATATAGCGCTTTTCTACTCAGTCAGAGCACTCAAAGCGCTTATACACCCTGTTTGCATTCACCCATGCACTCCTATTCATACAAGCACTTCCATTTTTCCGAAGCTAAGTGCTTTTAATTACCTAACATTCACACGCATTCATACTCCGACAGAACGGTCGGAGAGCAACTTGGGGTTAAGTATCTTGCCCAAGGATACATTGGCATGTAGCCTGGAGTAGCCAGGATTCGAACCGCTGACCTTCCGATCAGTAGGTGACCTGCTCTACCTACTGAGCTACATCCACCCCAATGAATGAGGTGTATAGGGTGCAGTTAAAATTGAGGGGGCAGTTGTGCCACAAGCACCAACTGCTGAACGTCAGTGCTCGCCCACACTGCCCCCCCAAAAACCCTCCATGTCTAAAATGCAAATAAAATTTGGGGACAGACAGAAATGAGGATCTGAATGGGGCCACCTCAGCGGCCGCCCCTCATCAACCTCTGTGTAACATGCCTGCCCCAAAGGTCCTATATGTATCGTGTAGTATGTGTGCATGTGTTCTGAATTATAATGTCTATAGTGCAATTAAAAAGGAGATGCAAGTGGCCGCGTGACTCTGCACGCAGCCTCTCAACCCTACACCCTACATGTGTGTGTGTGCGTGTGTGTGTGTGTGTGTGTGTGTGGGGGGGGGGGGGGGGGGGGGGTAAGACCAGGAAGGTGGAAAAAAAAAAAACCCCACCCAACCTGGAAGAAGAGAGCCCGCAGTCCACTGGCTCAGTAGGCACCCCGACCTCCCACACCCCAGCACAGGGCAGGGAGGGGTGAGCCCGGGGCCGTGGTGACAGCATCCCAGAGCACTGCAGCACCTGAGACTGGTGCCACCGCCCCCATCATAGAGGGTAGCCCACTCTCACTAGACGCCCATTCACTAAACAATAGACACAAACAAGCGACAGGACATGCTGGCCTGAGTTGGAAATACGGTGCCCCGTCCCCACCAACCACCCCACCGCCGTCCCCACCCCCCACCCCACCCCCCGGCAGCGCAGGCACCCCAGGGCCCCAAAAGCGCAGACCGGACGTCCCAACGCAGGTTAGGTCAACCCACCCCACCCGGTGGCGCGCCTGGGACAGCAGAGACCCCCCAGCGCCCGGGGGGACCCACCGGGAGCCGGCACGGCCCCAGGTCCGGGGCCCCAGGGCCCAGCCCCCAAGCCACCCAGGGAAGACCAGCCAACCGACCGGGGGCCGGCACCCATCACCCCAAACACCCCGGACCACACCCCAGGACCGCAAGGCAGCACCATCCAAGCCCCCACCACCATCAACTAGAACAGGCACACAGACATCACCAGAAGGTCGCCCCAGGACTCCAGTCTCAGGAGGCTACCAGCTACACAGGCCCCCAGAGCTCCCACCCAACCGCCTACAAAGCACCTCAGGGGCAGAACCAACAGCCAACCACCCCCACTAAGTAATGGAGCTGATCAGTGGGAACCAAAGAGAGTCAAATTCCTCCAATTGATCTTTAGATGAAGCAGACATTCTCTCTAAACTAACATAATCTATTATTAAATTTCTGTACTGAGTAATACATAGTTTATTTTTTGACTTCCAATTCATAAGGATAGTTTTCTTAGCGATGAACAAGGCGGTGAGAACTATGTGTGACATATTTGACTCCATCACTAATTCACTGATGTCACCTAAGATGCATAGTCTGGGGGAAGTTGGGACGCGACAGCTAAACCATGTGGATAGGTCTTTACATATCCTCTGCCAAAATCTCTGAACAGGTACACAAGAGCATGTAGATAATTCTCCTCTGAATTGCTTGTACAGTGGGTGCATATGGTTGAATGTGTAAGGCCCATTTGGAACATCCTTTGTCCAGTATAGTGTGTTCTATGGAGAATTTTATATTGTAAAAGTTGTACTTGGGGTCTTTTAGTCATTTTGAAGATATTTAAACATATTTCTGTCCATAAATTTTGATCTAGGTTAACAGAAAGATCACGCTCCCATTTTGCAATTGGGAGGGAAACTGAATCATCAGTTTTTAGTAATAATTTATATAATTTTGACAACAATTTTGGGGTATAGAGGTTAAGAAATTCTGTTACCCATGTAGGTATTTCTAGATTCAACTGATTAAGGTTAAATCTTCCCTGTAAAATGGACTTAAGTTGTTGATATTCCAGAAATCTACCGTTGCCAATTCTATATTTTGACATAAGTTCTTGGAATGTAATAGGGTTTCCATCTTGGATAATATGTTCTAAATTATTTACACTCTTATCACGCCATAATGGAAAATTCAGCATTTTCTTTTTCTGACAAATATCTGGATTGTTCCAAATGGGTGTTAGTTTACAGGGGATAAGTGAAGATTTAGTTATTTTCAAAAATTCCCACCAAGCTGTCAGAGAAGTATTTATACTAAGGCTTTTATAGCAGTTATGATGTTTAATACTAGGGCTAATGAAAGGTAGATTCGAGATTTTTATTTTTCCACAAAACTCCTGTTCTAGATCCAGCCATGGGTTGTCTAATGAATTGGATTTGATCCACTTTGAAATATACTGCAACCTATTGCTTAAGAAATAGTAATAAAAGTTTGGTAATTCCAGACCGCCACTGTGTTTTGGCTTTTGTAAAGTTTTTAAGCTTATTCTTGATGGTTTGTTTTTCCATAAAAATTTTGAGATGTTTGAATCTAGTGACTTGAACCAAGGAATAGAAGGTTTATTAGGGATCAGTGAAAATAGATAATTAATTTTTGGTAAGACCATCATTTTAATGGCAGCAACTCTCCCCATGAGTGATATAGGTAAACTATTCCAACGTGTGAGATCATCCTCTATTGTTTTTAATAAGGGGATATGATTTAATCGTACCAAGTCTGAGAGCCTGGCGGAAAAATTTATGCCTAAATATCTAATATTTCCTGACTTTAGTGGGGCCCTAGGGGTTCTATGGAAATTACAATTCAGAGGCAAAACTGTTGATTTACTCCAATTGATAGAGTAATCAGATATAGATGAGAACTTATCTATCAGTGTGATAGTCTTCAAAAGAGAGCCTTGTGAATTCCCAAGGAAAAGTAATACATCATCAGCATAAAGGCTAATTTTATGGTTCATATTTTCAGTTTGAATCCCTTTAATATTTGCATTTTGACGGATTGCTGCTGCTAGTGGCTCAATGAAAATTACAAAAAGAGAGGGAGAGAGTGGGCAGCCCTGCCTAGTGCCCCTCTGCAGACTGAAGCTTTGGGAAATGAGATCATTTGTCCTAACACGTGCATTTGGGGAGCTGTGTAGTGTTCTGATCCAGTTTATAAAGGATGAACCGAATCCAAATTTTTGTAGAACTGCTAGTAAGAATTTCCAATTTACCCGATCAAATGCCTTTTCTGCATCTAAAGACACGACTGTCGTCTCTAATTTGTTAATAGAACAATAGTCTATTATATTTATCAGTCGATGTGTATTATTGGCTGAGTGCCGACCCTTGATAAAACCTGTTTGATCTGGATGTACAATAAATGGAGTAATACTTTCTAATCTTTTGGCAAGGGCTTTGCAAATTATTTTAAGATCTACATTAATGAGAGAGATTGGCCTGTAGCTGGATGGGAGTGTGGGGTCTTTGCCTGGTTTAAGAAGCAGGCTAATGTTAGCAGAGTTTAGGGTTGGAGATAAGATGTGATCACTCTGAATCTGATTTACCATTCTGAAAAAAATGGGAGCTAGCTCTGACCAAAATTCTTTATAAAACTCGGCTGGAAAACCATCTGGACCTGGGGCTTTATTATTTGGGAGGTGCTGTACTGCTTCACTAAGTTCAGATAATGAAAGAGGTAAATCCAGAGCTGCAGCTTGATCGTCATCTAGTTTTGGTAGAATTATATTGTTAAGAAATTCTTCCATTTCAGTATCAGATGGGTTAATCTGTGGTGAGTATAAAGCTTCATAAAAGTCTTTAAAAGAGTTATTTATTTGTTGTGGGTCATGAGTAATGTTACCAGTTGAATCTTTAATAGAAAAAATAGCTGTTTTTTCTTTATTTAGTTTTAATTGGTTGGCCAGGAATTTTCCAGATTTGTTTCCATGCTCGAAGTTTTCCAAACGCAGCCTCTGCAACATAAATTGTGTCCTTTTATCAGTTATTTCATTTAACTCCAGTTTCAGTTTCCTCAGGTTGTTAATTATATGGTCTTGTGGTGAAGCAGCATATGCAGTTTCTAAAGATTTAATTTTCTGTTCTAATTCTAACACAAGTGTTTTTTCTTTATTTTTCATATGCGAGCAGTAAGATGCAGTAATGTATTCACATTATGGACTTTATTTGTTTTTAGAAATTCGCTAGCTTAGCTCAGCTAGTAGCTTAGCTCTTAGCCGACTCACTAGCAGCATGTAGCTCTGGAGGCCAGGCTTTCTGAATTGGAGACTCGGCTCCGCACCCTGGAAAATCCTATATCTAGCCAGGCCCCTGTAGCGGTTGCGGACCATGGTAGCTTAGCCGCCATTAGCCCCCCCCAACAGATCCCAAGCAGCAGGGAAAACAGGCCGGCTGGGTGACTGTGAGGAGGAAGCGTAGTCCTAAGCAGAAGCCCCGGGTACACCACCAACCTGTTCACGTCTCTAACCGTTTTTCTCCACTCGGCGACACACCCGCCGAGGAACAAACTCTGGTTATTGGTGACTCTGTTTTGAGAAACGTGAAGCTAGAGACACCAGCGACCATAGTCAAATGTCTTCCAGGGGCCAGAGCAGGCGACATTCATGGAAATTTGAAACTGCTGACTAAGGGTAATCGTAGATTTGGTAAGATCGTTATTCACATCGGCAGTAATGACACCCGGTTACGCCAATCGGAGGTCACTAAAATTAATATTGACTCGGTGTGTAACTTTGCAAAAACAATGTCGGACTCTGTAGTTTTCTCTGGGCCCCTCCCCAATCAGACCAGGAGCGACATGTTTAGCCGCATGTTCTCCTTGAATCGCTGGCTGTCTGAGTGGTGTCCAAAAAACAACGTGGGCTTCATAGATAATTGACAAAGTTTCTGGGGAAAACCTGGTCTTGTTAGGAGAGACGGCATCCATCCCACTTTGGATGGAGCAGCTCTCATTTCTAGAAATCTGGCCAAATTTATTAACCCTAAAACCTGACTACCCAGGGTTGAGACCAGGAAGCAGAGCTGCAGTCTTACACGCCTCTCTGCAGCTTCTCTCCTCCTGCCATCCCCCCAAAACCCCATCCCCACAGAGTCGGTGCCTGCTCCCAGACCACCAAAAAACAAAGCTAAAATCAGCAAAAAGCTATTTAAGCATAAAAATTCAAAAACAATAAATAATACAGCTTCATCAACTGCACCAAAGAATAAAACAATTAAATGTGGATTGTTAAACATTAGGTCTCTCTCTTCCAAGTCCCTATTAGTAAATGATTTAATAATTGATCAACGTATTGATTTATTCTGCCTTACAGAAACCTGGTTACAGCAGGATGAATATGTTAGTTTAAATGAATCAACACCCCCGAGTCACAGTAACTGTCAGAATGCTCGAAGCACAGGTCGAGGAGGAGGATTAGCTGCAATCTTCAATTCCAGCTTATTAATTAATCAGAGACCCAGACAAAGTTTTCATTCTTTTGAAAGCCTGACTCTTAGTCTTGTCCATCCTAATTGGGAAAATCAAAAACCTGTTTTATTTGTTATTATCTATCGTCCACCTGGTCCTTACTCAGAGTTTCTGTCTGATTTCTCAGACTTTTTATCTGATTTAGTGCTCAGTTCAGATAAAATAATTATAGTGGGTGATTTTAACATCCATGTAGATGCTGAGAATGAAAGCCTCAACACTGCATTTAATCTATTATTAGATTCAACTGGCTTCTCTCAAAATGTAAAGGAGCCCACCCACCACTTTAATCATACTCTGGATCTTGTCCTGACATATGGCATAGAAACTGAAGACTTAACAGTATTCCCTGAAAGCCCCCTCCTTGAAGAAAATAAGAACAACCCCAGGTTTGTTTTCAGCACTGTAGCCAGGCTGACAAAGAGTCAGAGCTCTGTAGAGCCGAGTATTCCTTTCACGTTAACTAGTAGTGACTTCATGGATTTCTTTACAAATAAAATTTTAGACATTAGAGAAAAAATTATTCATAACCATCTTAAAGATTTATCTTCATGTTCGGCTGCTTTCAGCACCGCTGGTATTTGTTTAGACTCTTTCGCTCCAATTGGTCTTACAGCCTCTGACAGTGGACTCATCTCTGTTCTTGTCCTGTTGGACCTCAGTGCAGCTTTTGATACTGTTGACCATAACATTTTATTACAGAGATTAGAGCATACTATAGGTATTAAAGGTACTGCACTGCAGTGGTTTGAATCATATTTATCTAATAGAGTCCAGTTTGTTCCTGTAAATGGGGAGTCTTCTTCAGACACTAAGGTTAATTATGGAGTTCCACAGGGTTCTGTGCTAGGACCAATTTTATTTACATTATACATGCTTCCCTTAGGCAGTATTATTAGAAAGCACTGCATCAATTTTCATTGTTATGCAGATGATACTCAGCTTTACCTATCAATGAAGCCAGATGACACACATCAATTAATTAAACTGCAGGAATGTCTTAAAGACATTAAGGCCTGGATGACCTCTAATTTCCTGCTTCTAAATTCAGATAAAACTGAAGTTCTTCTACTCGGCCCCACAAATCTTAGAAACATGGTGTCAAACCAGATACTTACTCTGGATGGCATTACTTTGGCCTCCAGTAACACTGTGAGAAATCTTGGAGTCATTTTTGACCAGGATATGTCCTTCAATGCACATATTAAACAAATATGTAGGACCGCTTTTTTGCATTTGTGCAATATTTCTAAAATAAGAAACATCCTTTCTCAGAGTGATGCTGAAAAGCTAATTCATGCATTTATTACTTCTAGGCTGGACTATTGTAATTCATTATTATCAGGCTGTCCTAAAAGCTCCCTGAAAAGCCTTCAGCTGATCCAAAATGCTGCAGCTAGAGTACTGACAGGGACTAGAAAGAGAGAGCAGATTTCTCCCATATTGGCTTCTCTTCATTGGCTCCCTGTTAAATCTAGAATAGAATTTAAAATCCTTCTCCTCACATACAAGGTCTTGAATAATCAGGCACCATCTTATCTCAAAGACCTCATAGTACCATATCACCCCAACAGAGCACTTCTCTCTCAGACTGCTGGCTTACTTGTGGTTCCTAGGATACTTAAGAGTAGAATGGGAGGCAGAGCCTTCAGCTTTCAGGCCCCTCTTCTGTGGAACCAGCTTCCAGCTTGGATTCAGGAGACAGACACCCTCTCTATTTTTAAGATTAGGCTTAAAACTTTCCTTTATGATCAAGCTTATAGTTAGAACTGGATCAGGTGACCCTGAACCATCCCTTAGTTATGCTGCTATAGGCCTAGGCTGCTGGGGGCCTTCACATAATGCACTGTTTCTTCTCATTCACCTTATTTAATTTGTTTATACTCCACTCTGCATTTAATCATTAATTGATATTAATCTCTGGCTCTCTTCCACAGCATGTCTTTTCTCTCACCTCAGCCCAATCAGTCACAGCAGATGACCCCCCCTCCCTGAGCCTGGTTCTGCTGGAGGTTTCTTCCTGTTAAAGGGAGTTTTTCCTTCCCACTGTCGCCAAGTGCTGCTCATAGGGGGTCGTTTTGACTGTTGGGTTTTCTCTGTATTATTGTAGGGCCTTTACCTTACAATACAAAGCGCCTTGAGGCGACTGTTTGTTGTGATTTGGCGCTATATAAATAAAATTGAATTGAATTAAATTGAATTTAATATACAGAAGCTTAAACTTCAAAATTTGTTTATTTTCCCACCAGTCTACTACACAGACCAATGAAGGGTGGAAGTGCTCCTGTGATGAGCAAACTCCTGAAATTAAAGTTAAGCATCATAACTGGATAGTTTTATTCAACATTAATGACTCACTTAATATAGTTGGAAATTAATCATTCTCTCAGCTGTATTCCTTGATATTGAAATGTGTTATGCTTGTTTTAACAGCTTATTTTGAATTAAAGACTTAAAATTAAACCACAAAAAGGAGAAAAAGTTCGTTCTCCGTTTAACCAGCTGCTTTTACACAGCTGTGCTTCACACTCACGGTTGCTAGGCGACATGAGCTACGCAGAGGTGAGGGCAGGTGACGCTGATATGAAGGCTAGCTGCTCACTTCCAGCCTTTGCGGTCTTCATGGGCTGCAAAGGACTCAAATTTTTGACATTGTGCGTCGATATAATCTGTATGCCTGGAACTCGTGCAATGAGAAATGTTCAGCGGTGCAAAGTGTGATTAAAAATCACAATTTTAATTTGTTATTTCTCTTGCAATTAATTAATCGAAATTAACACGTTAAAGTCCCACCCCTAATTATTATTATTATTATTATTATTACCACTGGGACCTCTTTGGACTTTTCATTCCACATCTATTCCAGTTGTTCCTTCAGGCCCTAGTGCTGGTGGGACTGCCACAATTGCAGTCTTCTGTTCCTTGTTAACCACTACTATGTCTGGTTAATTGTGAAGCAGCTGCTTATCTATGTGGAACTTGATGTCCCACAGGACCTTAGCCCTGTTGTCTTCAACCACCTTCATTGGTGTCTCCCATCAGGACTTGGAGACTTCTAATTCATATGTGGCACAGATGTTCCTGTACCCTATCCCAGCCACTTGGTTGTGCCTCTCACTGTATAGTGTCCCAGCTTGCATCTTACATCCTGCTACTATGTGCTGCATGGACTCTGGGCCACCTTTGCACAACCTAGGACTTGGGTCCTGTTAACTGTGGTATACTCCTTCCTCTATCTGATGCTTGGGCCTGTTCTCTTATTGCCATGATCAGAGCCTCTGTGTTGTCTTTTAGGCTAGCCTTTCCTAGTCATTGGTGGTCATTTCTTGATGTCAGACACTTCTATCTGTCAATGGTACATCACAATGCAGGGACTTGGCCTTCTGTGATAGTTTCTCCTCCTATTCCTCATAATCATCTGTCTTCAGCTGTCTGAGGCACTCTTGGACCAGCTCATCTCAGGGGACATCTTCCTGATTTATTTGTATTTCTTCCTGGATTTTGGTGCTGACACTGGATTTTGGTTATGAGGCTCACTAATCCTCACCCTCCCTCCTTCCATTGCTTGTAGAACAGTTGTAAGACTATCTACTACATAGTAGCCTGGATGTATGATGCAAGCTGGCACAGCATACACTGAGAGGCACAACCAAATGGCTGGGATAGTATACAGGAACATCTGTGCAACATATGGACTAGGACTCCCCAAATCCCAATGGGAGACACCACTAAAGATGACTGAGAATAACAGGGCTAAAGTGATGTGGGACTTTGAGTTCCAGACAGAAACTCAGCAACACCTGCAAGCCAACCAACCAGACATAGATGCCAAGGAGAAGACTGCAATTGTGATAGATCCTAGCAGACAGCGTCATCAGAAAAGAAGGAGCGCAAGAAGACAGAGAAGTACAAAAAAAAAAAAACTGGGCTGAGAGAACAACTGGAAAAGAAAAAGAAGAGAAAAGTGGTCCTAGTGGTAATGGGAGTGTTAAGAGCTGTGACCCCCAAACTGAAAGAGTGGCTCCAGCAGATTACAGGCACAACATCACAAGTCTCTTTCCATAAGGGTACTGTTCAGGAACAACTAAGAAATTCCTAGAACTCCTAGAACCCTGAAATTCCTGCAACTCCAGACCTGAACTTGAGGAAGAACACACAAATATCACCCCAGCGGTTTTTAAATATACATTTGTATATGTTTGTGTGCATTTATGTGTGGTGGACTGTCTGTGCTGGATGGATCCAGATAAGATAGCCATCCCTGACTTTGGTACTGGTGCCATGGAGAACTGGGGCCTTATCACCTACAGAGAGACCAACCTGCTGTATGACCAAAACCAGTCGTCGTCCTACAATAAGCAACGAGTGGCCAGTGTTATTGCACATGAGCTGGTTCACCAAGTAAGTTTTTGAAATTGTATTTTTGCTTATAGAGAGATATGTAACACAAGACCTATATAACACTTTTTCTGAAAATACTTTGTTCCACTTTGCTACACTTGGATGCATTATTTGTGAATGTTAATGCAGTGATGACAAAAAATTCTTGAAACATCTTACAATCACAGTTCAGATGCCTCCAACATAGTATAATTCAATTCAATTCAGTTTTATTTATATAGCGCCAAATCAAATTTATTTGTAAAGAAATCCATGAAGTCACTACTAGTTAAAGTGAAAGGAATACTTGGCTCTACAGAGCTCTGACAACCTGGGGTTGTTCTTATTTTCTTCAATTAATGATGAGTAATAAGATGTCCTAGCTTTACGGAGGGCTTTTTTATAGAGCAACAAACTCTTGTTCCAGGCTAAATGAGCATCTTCTAATTTAGTGAGACGCCATTCCCTCTCCAGCTTTCGGGTTATCTGCTTTAAGCTGTGTATTTGCAAATTATACCACGGAGTCAGGCACTTCTGATTTAAAGCTTTCCTTTTCAGAGGATTTCAATTAATCCAATTCAATTCAACTTTATTTATATAGCGCCAAATCACAACAAACAGTCACCTCAAGGCGCTTTATATTGTAGGTAAAGACCCTACAATAATACAGAGAAAACCCAACAGTCAAAACGACCCCCTATGAGCAGCACTTGGTGACAGTGGGAAGGAAAAACTCCCTTTTAACAGGAAGAAACCTCCAGCAGAGGTCCTTCATCAACCACCTGATCAGTAAGTGAAGAAAAGAGAACTTTGTAGCTGCTTCATCCACCCTGTTTGTTTCACGCAGGGAAAAACTGCAGTACGGAAGTTAAAATATGCAGATGAACTGTTAATATGAAAAAAAGTATTTCTTATCCAGTTACGCAGGTAATTGATGGAATAAGTGATAGAATACTTGATTACTAAATTAAGCGATAGTTGCAGCCCTATTGAAATTTGCAACATACCATAAGCCAATGCATCAGCTTCTCAAAAAGGAGCAACAGGATTCAGGTGATAGAGGGATTGTTTATTTAAGTAAAGTTTATTTATTTAGTGCTTTTCACAGACAAAAAAGTCACAAAGCACTGTACAATAATTAAAACACAATATGAAAAAACCCCAGATAAAACACCATGTTAAAAACATATTAACCTTACCATATTAAAATAAAAAATAAAGTTAACAGAAAGCCTGGTTAAACAGAAAAGTTTTCAACTGTTTTTTTTTTAAGATGCCACAGAGTCAGCTAAATGGAGCTGGAGTGGTAAACAGTTCCAGAGCTTTGGTGCCACTGCCTGAAAAGCTCTGCCCCTGCCTGGTTCTTAGTCTTGTACGTGGAACAACTAAAAGATTTTGATTTTGTCGTGTGAGAGACTGTTGACTTATGTAAAATGTTTCCAGGCATTTGAAATCAATTGTTTTTTTTTAAAAGATCGGATTTGTATTGGTATCAGCAGATATCCAAATGTAAAATATCGGTATCAGTATCAGACCTAAAAAAGTGGTATTATGCCATCCCTAGTCTTTACCTTGCAATATAAAACACCTTGAGCAGACTGTTTGTTGTGATTTGGTGCTATATTAATAAAATTGAATTGAATTGAATAAACCACTGCTATTCCTCAACAGGGGAAAAGCATCGATTCAAGTGTTATTTAACTTTACATAACTTTCACTGTAGATCATTCTAGTTTGTAAGAACACCACCCTGCCCTGCCTCCCACATTGAAAAGTAAATAATGAATATAAGAATGCTTCTTTGTAAGCATGATGAAATAGGAGAAGAGGTGGTATCTATAAAATAAGTTATTTCTGTACAACATGCATGGGCTCTAAATAAGCAACTTTTACCATGGGAACATCTAGGTTCAGGTTAATCGGGTTAATGTGTACCTGCAAATTTCTTATCTAATTATATTAGTGTGGAACTCATTGTCTTTTTTTTTTTTTTCAGTGGTTTGGGAATATTGTAACTATGGATTGGTGGGATGACCTGTGGCTCAATGAGGGCTTTGCCAGTTTTTTTGAATACATTGGCGTGGAAGTAGCAGAACCAACCTGGGGCATGGTGAGTTCTGCTTTAACGGCACATTAAAGATGCACCAAGCTATTAGTACCAGTCAATCTGAAGTTCCCAGTAATCTGAAAGTTGTGTTGTAATGCTGTGGTTATACAGCGAGACATTATGATCATCAGTGATGTACTTCCTGTTATGGTGGATGATGCTCTCCTGTCCTCTCATCCAATCATTGTAAATGTGTCAACCCCAGCGGAAATCACCTCTGTGTTTGATGCCATCTCATACAGCAAGGTATGAAATGGTAAATGGACTAGTTCTTATGTAGTAAGTCACTCTATCTGAGCACACATACAACATATTTACATTTACCCATTCAAACAAGGACTTCTATGTGTAACTAAGCTTAAGTGCTTTTATTGTCTACCATTCATACTCCAACACTTGCATCGGAGAGCAACTTGGGGTTCAGTATCTTGCCCAAGGATACTTTGGCATGCGGCCCAAAGCAGCCAGGAATCGAACCACCAACCTTCCGATCAGTAGGTAACCTGCTCTACCTCCTGAGCAACAGCCACCCGTGAGCTAGATGGAAAGCATATGGAAAACCTCTGTTTGTAAAGGCTGTAATCAAGTCTCAGAAAACCATGCTTCCCATCCAAGGCTTACATACTGTTCATGCAAACAAGATCCAAAAAGTATCACTTGTGACTCAAAACAATACTACTACAACAGGCAAGATACTAACATCCACATTGGTCCTGATGCATCCTTTGGTGTGTGACTGTGTGTAATAAAGGTGTATAGAATAAATACTGCATGAATGTATATGTGTGTATGAATGTGGCTTGCACTGTAAAAGTGCTACAAGTGGTCAACAATACAATAAAAGTCCTCTATGAATATCAATCCATTTACCATGTAATGAAAATTGTTCAACATTTTTCCAGGGAGCATCCATTCTTAGGATGTTGGAGGACTGGATGGGCAGAGACGTGTTCAGGGATGGCTGTCGAGTAAGTCATTGCCTCAGCTCTATAACAGAACGTCAAAAATGGATGTAACACTTTTGATTAATATTAAGCTCAGTGTTTTATTTTTTTCATTCCCCAGAAATATTTGAAAGACTTCTATTTCAAGAACGCCAAAACGGCTGACTTCTGGGCATCTCTTGCTAGAGTACGGTTGAACTTTATTAGCTTTGTGCTTCAATCTATACCAGATTAAGACTAGAATAATACATACTTATTAAAAGGCAAATAAAAAATAAAATATGTCCTGTACAATAGAAAAATAAAAGACATAAACAACTCAATAAATACATGAAGATACCTAAGAGATATATATCAAAGAGGTGAGTTTTTAAGAGTGATTTACAGTGAATGAGTGATGAGTCCTGTCTAACATGTAATGGCAGATCATTCAGGAGATTTCATGTTTCCACAGCAAAATCCCAGTCCCCTCTGAGCTTAAGCCTAGTTTTAGGCTGACCTGAGAGGCTGAGTGGGAGTGGATGAGTCTAGCAGCTCATAGAGATAAGGTGGGGCAAGTCTATTTAGGCATCCTAAAATGAATGGGCAGTCAATGGAGTGAAGGTAAAACTAGTGAAAAGTACTCATGTTTGCAATCACCAATTTAAAGATGTTCAGCTGCGTTCTGCACCAGCTGAAAGCGAGCAACAGATGACCCGCTAATCCCCATATAAAGTGCATTACAGTAATCCAACCAAGTGGTAACAGATGCGTGGATTACTATTTCAAAATCTTGCCTCTGAAGAACTGGCTTTATTTTGGCCAGCTGCCTCAGGTGAAAAAAACTCAGCTTGACTACAGCCTTAATGTGGCTTCCAAAAATATACCAAAGGGGTCACAGAATTCTTAACAAAAACCATCCCTTTTGTTTTTCTGTCATTGAAACTTCAGAAATTTAGAGGCATCCATGCATCAATATCATCTCGGCGCTTAAGTAATGGTTATTGTTGAACTATTTCCCTGATGAGTTGAAAATTTGGGAAGTTAAGTCATTTCATAGAGCAAGAGAGGACCCAAATTCAGGTCTCAGAGGTAGGTGGGCATAAACAACAAAACAATCCTTTATTGTGGCTGAAACAAGGCAGGTTACAGAACTAATGAAAACTAAATAAAAAGAGAGGGGAGAGAGACAGGACAAAAGCCATGTTGTGGAAGAGATTAATAATAACTAATGATTAAATGCAGAGTGGAGTATAAACAAAGTAAATAAGGTGAATGAAAAGAAACAGTGCATTATGGGAACCCCCCCAGCAGCCTAGGCCTATTGCAGCATAACTAAGGGAGGGTTCAGGGTCACCTGATCCAGCCCTAACTATAAGCTTGATCAAAAAGGAAAGTTTTAAGCCTAATCTTAAAAATAGAGAGGGTGTCTGTCTCCTGAATCCAAGCTGGGAGCTGGTTCCACAGAAGAGGGGCCTGAAAGCTGAAGGCTCTGCCTCCCATTCTACTCTTAAGTATCCTAGGAACCACAAGTAAGCCAGCAGTCTGAGAGCGAAGTGGAAGTGGTCTGTTGAGGTACTATGGTATTATGATGTCTTTAAGATAAGATGGGGCCTGATTATTCAATACCTTGACCTTGGACATCCTTATGTTCAAACATGGTGTTCATTATGGACAAACTGTGTTTTGCACAGAAGTCCAATAACAAGACACCATTTGAGTTCAGATTGGGCAGGCCATTCCTCTCAATCATGCCCCTCCAGGTCTCACTGTCATTGCCCATCTGAGCATTGAAGTCTAACAGTAGGGCAATGGAGTCACCGGATGGAGCACCCTCAGCCTCCTGCCCAGTGACTCAAAGAAAGGTCGGTACTCTGACCTGTCATTTGGTGCATAGGTGCAAACAATAGTCAGGACCCATTCCCCGGCCCAAAAGTGCAGGGACACAACCCTCTTGTTGGTGAAAACTCCAATGTACAGGCAGAAAACTGAGGGGCTATAACAATACCCACCCCAGCTCGCCAACTTTCACTGAGGGCAACTCCAGACTGGAACAGAGTCCAGTCCCTCTCCAGGACACTGGTTCACAGGCCTTGTGTTGAGGTGAGCTTGACTATATATCTAGCTAGTATCTCTCAACCTCACGCACTAGCTCAGGCTAGAGAGGTGACATTACATGTCCCAACAGTCAGTCTCTATAGCCGAGTATTAGTCTGCCAGGGTGGGGCCCCGATAACTCTGACTCGGGCAGAGTAAACACTGAATCTTCCACAGGGGTCTTTGAAATTGCTCATTGTCTCACCCAGGACCAATTTTCCATGGGAGCTGCTACCAGGGGGAAAGCTCCCAACATCACAGCCCCTGGAATCACTGGGACACACAAACCCGTCTACCATGATAAGGTGGCAGTCCATGGGGATTTTGAAGATTTAGAAAATCTAAGCACAAATCTTTTGGACACTGAACCACATGACAGACATTACTATTTGTCAGAAAGTTCCCTTTAAAAACAGAAAACAATAAAAACAAAAAGGTCCAGATCAGAAACTCCAGTTAGTGAAGGGGAGGCATTTGACTGTGTCGCACCTGTCAAAGTAGCCACACTGGCCCTTTTTCCACCAATCGGGTGCCGGTGCCAGTATTTGAACCATTCAGCGGTTTTTCCACCGCGAATGCGTTCAGTGCTTGGCTGAAAAATTTGTTCAACTCGGGCCCTGCAAGCTAGCTGGTCTCGAACCAAGAATGCATGACGAAAGCGGCAGAAGGGCGTGACTCTGCCGTTTTCTACCGCTGTTTCACTGCATGGTGTGTATTACAGGAGAAAAGGGAAGCGATTTTCAGGGCTGTGAATTAGGTTGGGCTCTAAGGCTGAACTTGCTGCTTTGTATCAGTTCATATCACAGATAAAAGGACACAAAGTGCGTACTTGTCGTCTTGCTCTAATCGCTGTCTGTGTTTCCCTCTGTGCTGCACACAGATGCTGCAGTAGTTTGGTTTGGACTGTAAAATGTATTTGCAGCACAAGAAAGGGGAGCGTGTTCTCTCACGTTGATGCCCTTTGGCTTCGTGCCCAGACGAGGACCCGCCCACACTCATACATAAAGGATCAGTTTGCAAGCGCAGTGGAAACGTGGGCCTGTTCTTAAGTGTTTCGCGGTTCAGTGAAACCAGCAACGATGCTAGCACGAGCACCGGCACCTCGGCGGTGGAAACATAGTAACTGTGAACTCCAGTATCCAGATGGTGAAGTTGTAGTCATGGTAATAATCAAGTAGACCCTCTTTCAATTCTTATACTTTATGGATCAACATATATTAAAAGTAATCTGGTCCTCATCAGGTCTTAAATTTAGATAAATACAACCTCAGATAAACTAAAAAAAAATAAATAAATAAAAACATACAATGTGTCAAATGAAGTAAAACTGCAGACGAAGTGTGTAACTAAGTACACCCCATAATTCAATAGTTTTAGTAGGAATAACTTGAAGTAACTGTTTTCTGTATGACGGTTTCTCATGCTATCATGGAGGAATTTGGGCTCAGTCTTATTTACAGTGTTGAGGTTTACAGGCATTCATTTATGTACAGCTGCCTCAAAGTCCCATCACAGCATTTTAATCTGGTTGAGTTCTGGACATGGCAGCACTTAGATTCTTTTCTTTTTCAGACATTCTGTTTTAGATTTACATGAGGGCTTGAGATCAGTTCAGCTCAATTTTATGTATATAGAGCCCAATCACAACAACAGTTGTCTCAAGGTGCATTGTAAGGTAAAGACACTACAACATTACATGACTGAATACTGTAGACCAGAAAACTGCCAAGGCTTCTATTTCACACTTGCTGATTATCAGTTATTTAAGTGCAACTGATTCGTATTACCTGGTAGCTCCTTACCTTCTGAATTCCTATGATTTCTGCAGTTTGGCTTAATTTGTGTTAAATAAATAACAGTGTAATAGTCAGTCACACTGTGCCATTTTTTAAAAATGGTTTTCTGAGTTTGTATCTATTTAAGCTATACTAGGGAGCAGAATGTTCTCATGTTTCTATGCGTAAAACCTTAGAACTGGAAGAGGGAGTACTTTCTGTTTCATGACTGTTTAGAAGTATATTTGTTAAGAAATGTTTCCATAGAGGCAACAAAAAAAAAAAACATTTTAGTACAAGGCTGTAAAAGAGCTTTCCATTGCTGTAAAATTGGGAATTTTAACATGAATGTCTATAGGGAGTCAGTCTGCATTACTGGTACTTTCCATACTGGCTTCATTTTTTAGACCCAAACAGGCTCAATACAAGCATTAAACAAGGTGAGCTTTACCAGCCTTATGTTTCTGTACCCACTGACACACTGTCTCATAATCTCTCCATGCTGGTAAACTGCACACATTCTCTGCACCTGGCTGTGAAAAAAATAGTTACTAAATAATAGTTGTATAAGCTGTTTATCCAGGCTCTATCCATTCTCTGCCACTTAAGTTTTTGAGAGTCCAAGGTCAGTGTTTCCCATTATTTACAGCTTTTAAACTAAACCATGCTACCAGCTTCCCAGCCTTAGCCATTTACTTAACACAGAGACATTAATTTGAAATTATTCTAAACATGTCAATCTGAGAGAACTTAAGTGGATTTTAATTTTTCTTATTACTTAGTGAATTTCCCCTCTCTGCTCCCAGGTGAGTGGGTTGCCGATTGCAGAAGTCATGGATACATGGACCAAACAGATGGGCTATCCTGTTTTGGACCTGTCTGTTTCAGAGACGAATGCCAAACTGAGCCAAAAACGTTTCCTCCTGGACCCTAAAGCTGATGCCAGCCAGCCTCCTTCAGTTCTTGGGTAGGAGATGTAAAGACAGAAATAATGTTTATTTGGTTAATATCCGGTTAAGTAATGACATAGAATTCCATTTCCGGGTCCAAAATGTCACGTGATCAATATGCTGCAATGCCGTGTCCCTGGTTGTTTTAACTGCTCCTGATCAAAAAAAAACAAAAAAAAAAAAACACACTCAGCTGTGATTTTACCGATGAGACAGAGGAGAGGAATGGCTGCAGTTGATAAGCTATGTTACAATCTTCTGTAATGGTGAACAGGCACTGGTTCTGCCATTGCTGTTCATTTAGGAGCATTTGGACCTGGAAATGACATCGGACTTAAAGACCGGATGGTTACACATATTATTGATTTGTTTTAGCATCGTTACCCATCAGGTAATACAAAATTTAGAAGATTTTTCCAAAGTTTCAAGCTGTAATAAGTTGTGCAAAGCCCTCTTTTTTTCCATATAAGCCACTTCAATAGACCATGGCACAGTGAACATGTTAAAGAAATGAGATTTAAACTCCTTGATGACGGCAGTGAGTTTAGACAAATATTAGACACACAGATTATTCACTGTGTGGACTTCCAGACGGAGTCCAATGGTGGTGCGCTTTACACCACTGCATCCAGCATGGCATACAGACTACTTCTACAAACATTAGTGACAGAATGAGTGATTCTCAGGAGCTCGGTGATTTTTAGCATGGTTCCATGATAGGATGCCACCTGTAAGTCCAATAATGAAATTTCCTCACTACCAAATATTCCACAGTCAACAGTTAGTGGTATTATAACAAAAAAGAAACAACTGGAAAAGACAAGAACTCAGCCACAAAGTGGTAGGCCACATCAAATCACAGTGGGGTCAATGGATGCCGAGTCACATAGTGGGAAGAGGTCATCAGCTTTCTGCAGAGTCAATTGCTACAGAGTCAATTGCTCCAGATTTCATGTGGATATCAGATCAGCTCAAGAACAGTGCACTGAGAGCTTCATGGAATGGGTTTCCATGGGTGAGCAGCTGCATCCAAACCTTACATTACAAAGTACTGTGCAAAGAATTGGATGCAGCAGTGTAAAGCATGCCATCACTGGATTGTAGCACAGTAGATATGTGTTCTCTGGAGTGATGAATTATGCTTCTCCAACTGGCAATCCTACTGACAAGTCTGGGTTTGCCATTTGCCAGGACACCAGCACTTGTCCAAACATTACACAGAGGTAGTGTCACTCACTGCGAACAATGCAACGATCCAGTGAAGACTGAAGATTCTCCAACCCGACAACCCTCTGGACCCAGCAGGATACCTACGATTAAAGTTCCTCACCATATCCTTGTCCAGGATGGTGGACCGTGGCATCCAGGATGTGCTTCTAGAAGAATGGTCAAAAATTCCTATAAACACTACTAAATCTGTGGAAAGCCTTCCCAGAAGAGGTAAAGCTGTTATAGCTGCAAAGGGTGGGCTGACATCAACCCTTTAACACAGAGGGTGTAGTCAGTGATATAACGTATTTCAAATGTCTCGCCATTCCACCTACAATTACCAATGGACCCAAATGCAGGACGTGAGACTAAACTCAAAACAGCTTTATTTGCTGAAGGCACAAAGGAACAAACACACAAAAACCAGAATCTCAACCAAGAGAAACCTTCTCACATTGTTCACTGGATATTGAGGTTTTGTCAGTTAAATGCCGCCCCTTCTACCTTCCACTGGAATTCTCAGTCATATTCATCATTGCTGTCCATGTTCCCCTGATTATTATAAAAAAAATAGCCTTGGATACCCTCTATAACTACATCAGTGATTTGCAAAATACCTATCCTGAGGGAGTTTTCATTGTTGTCGGGGACTTCAACCAATCTAACATGAGGAAGGTTCTCCCTCATTTTTACCAACATGTGGACTTAGCGACCAGGGGTAACAACATACTAGACCATTCATACACGAACATTAAGGCAGCATTCAATGCAGCCCCTCGCCCTTAATTAGGCTCATCAGACCATATTTCTGTTATGTTAACACCAGCATACAGACCTATGCCCACCAGAACAAGGCCCTCCTCAAAACTGGTGAGGGTATGGCCCGTAGGAGCCATGACAGCATTGCAGGGCTGCTTTGAAAGCACTGACTGGTCCGTATTCAAAGAGGCTGCCACTAAGGACCAGGAGGTTGACATTGAAGAGTACGCTATGACTGTATCAAGTTACATTCAGAAATGCATTGAAGATGTATGTGCAATGAAACGCATCATAGTAAGGGGAAATGAGAAACCGTGGATGACGGCCATCTATACGACCATCCCTCTTTTTTTTACCTTGTTTTTATTCTATTTTATGATATTTTATGGTTTATCCAGCTGTTTTATGTTGGCGGCTTAATATGCATCGTAATTTCATTCTGCAGTGCATCACTGATGTTGTGTGGAATGACAATAAACATTATCTATCTATCCATGGCTACACTAAAAGGCAAAACACCAAGCCCGGGAGAAAAATCAAAACACTAAATGGGGAAACACAGAGCTAAAGGGGAGAAACGCAGATGACACCACAACAAAGAACAGAGAAATCCTGAGGGCTTAAGTATACACACTAGGTAATCAGGGCAAGTGGAAACAACAGGTGAAACAAATGAAATTAATAACAGTGAGGGAGCAAACCTAAACACAAAATTCAGGGACCATGGAACTGTCAAAATAAAACAGGAAGCGAACAAACAAAATGTATGCTGACTTAACACAGAGGACTAGCACACAGAGGGAATCTAAACACCAAACACAAGGAAACCACGGGAAGGAAGACTAAACACGAAAAGGGGTCAAGACCAGTGATGGCATAGTTACCTTGGAAAACTAAGTAATCTGATTACTTAGTTACTTTACTCATTACTTTATTTTAGAAGTAACTATGCTAGATTACAAGTTACTTTATTAGTTACATTCAGCAGCTGCCAAAAAGTAATTTTTGATGTTTGCCAGAAAATGATTGCCTGTATTTAAATGGCTGTAAATGACTTGTTGACCTATAATCTGTGAAAACACTATTCTGGCACAGTTGATTCAAAGTTTTTAGGGTTTCACAAAGCCTTGCTTAGCCCGTCACTGTTATACGGCATGAAATACTGAAAAGAAAAAATCAGCATGCAGGAAATGCCAAGCAGGGTCTGATCTGCCTAAATAGTTTTGATGTTACTGAAAGCAAAATACTCTGTGGCAAACAGGACCGAAAAAAAGCAAACTGAAGCAGCTATGTTCCTAATGCCAAAGTGAAAACCCAACCAAGCCAAAGACATGCTAAACAAAGTAACAAAAAGGTAGTTCGCATCTTATGCTTTAGTGATTTATACAATGAGTGAGCTCATCTATTTACCAAGAGCCATATACAACCAAGCAGGAGGCACAAGGTTAAGCAAAAATCAAATGCTTTCCAAATCACATAAAAATACTACAAACTAACAAGGACTGGACCAAGGTGCTGTTGCTATCAGGCGTTGTCAGAGGACTGATGCTCCAACCAAGGTGTTGAAAATGATTATGTCATAGTTTTGAGTTTTGAGATTTTGGTTTTGAAACGATTATTGTCCCAGTGTATTGTTTTTGTCTCTGCATTTTATCCTTAGCTCTGCTTGTGTGAAGTTAGCTGTGTCTCAGTGTTTGTTTACCTTCCTGTTCTGATGTCAAGTTCTTGTGTCCTAGTCTTGGGCTCTGTCTTTGCCACTGGTGTGGTTTTGGTCCTTATGCGATGTGTTTGGTTTGGCTTCCTGTGTTTCTCTCCCAGCTGCTTCCTATTGTCTCATTACCCCTTCACTCTAAAATTTGACAAGTTGACCTTACTTAAAAAAATCCAGGAAACCGATTGCCCTGAAAAATGTAAGTATAACTATTAAGTCTTGTGTTTGTTTACTTAACATATACTTGTTCAGTGTACTTAAGACCTTGTTGTGTCAAGCTAATCATGTTAAGTTAAACTAGCTTAGTTTAGTGAAGTTGTTTCAACTCAGAAATAGCAAGTAAATTAACCTGTTCTTAACTTAGCTACATCAAGTTAGTCCATCTTACATGAACAGTACAGTTTACTTAGCAGACTCTAGGAAACCGATTGCCTTAAATGAATGAAGTAACTACAACAAAACATGACGAGTTCACAAGGTTCAATGTTTTATTTTTAACAAAATACTATCCTCAGCTTCTTAACAAAAGGCCAATGTGGCCACACATGAACAAATACAAAACTAATCACGTTTTTACCCTTCCACAGGGCTCAATAACAGTAATACCAGAAAGATGCTTAAGTTAGCTTACAGGCTGAATGAGCAGCAACTGAAACAGTTTAATTTGAACTGTAACAAGTAGGCACTCTAGCACTGTACCATTTACCTGAAAAAAAGTGATTTAAGTAGTTATATATGGAGGACAGATTCTGACATACTTGGCAACAAACATAGAAATAAATAAATAGTTTGATGAAGTAATCCATGTGCCAAACATTGCATCCAACAAATACAAAATAAGAATTTTACCAACTTATTTGATAATGCAGTGCAACAGTGCAAAAAAAATGAAAATTAAAAATGAAATTGAAAATTAAAATATGACAGTAAGTTAAAAAAAATCATATTAAATAAATACACAATATGAAAAACATAGAAATACAAATAATGGCATAAAAAAAGAAACCAGACTGAGCATCAGCCTGTGAATGAAGCCAAAGGTGTTTTTTAGGCATTTTGGACAGTCAGGATGAAGGGCACAGGTCAGCCCAAAATATGAGGCAAACAGCTTGATGGTGGCGTTCAGTGTCAACCATGACAATTGTACCTTCCAGAATGATAACATGCTGGATGGTTCAAGGTGAAGAGCATTCGGACCTGGTTGCTGACTGACTTCAGGAATAACAGGCAATAATCCCACAGGAACCTGGGTGAAGTCTGCCACGGCATCTGAATCCTGTGGCTATTAAGAAAAGAAAAAGAGAAAAAAAGAATGGGGTGAAAATCTTGATTTCCAAGTGCAGAACCTCTAACAAACCAAATTGCAATACATACAAAACGGACATTGTAGCAGTCCCTTTCATCACCCCCGAGGAAAACCAAGACACATCGCAGGACAGCAGTCCTCATGGCAACAACATCACTGGTCTACAAGAAGGGAAAAACAATAAAAGTAAGCAAAAGCATCTTCTGAAGAAAATGAATCACATTCTTCACAATAAGTGATACAAAATAATTGTTCAGCTCGTTGAGAGCACTTATTTAGTGGAATGCATTGCATTTTTTTCTTCCATGCTTCCATGTCCAGAGCATTATAATCAAGCAAAGTCGTAAAAAAACAAAGAACGGCTCTCACTGGCCACTTTTCCACCGACAGGGTTCTGGTGCCAGTATTTGAACCGTTCAGCAGTTTTTCCACTCGATGCTTGTTCCTGAACGTCACATTACCCTCCATGACCGAGTGAAATTAAGGCTACACGAATGTTAGCAGGCCTGGTTTACGCTTACAAACATGCTAACATGCTGCATTCGAAATACAGGTAATTAATGTTAAGAGCTCTTATCATGGACAAAACATTAAAGGCTCTCAAGTAAAATACAGTACATGGCAGTTTTAGCTAATATTGGCCCCATAAGCCCATGCTAACATTAACATTAGCATTAGTCTGCAAATACGTTTATGCATCATCATGCAAAACTAGCCTGTAACAATACATTGAATAATAAAGTCATACATGAAACATGAAACTATAATGAAGATGAACAGCTCACCTTTAGAGAAGATCTGCTTCTTCCAGTGTGTAAGTCCACAGGGTTTCTGGAAGCTTCCCGCACTTCTGTACTGCGCATGTGCACTGCTGAACTCACGCCAGCATTCACTCCAGTAACAAAAATATTCAAGTCCAGTTTACACACTAGAACTTAGTCTTGTACCTCTCTCAGGCTAAACACGTACATTACTCACATTGCTTGAGTTAACTCAACAGTATAGTGAGACTTAAGTAAAGGTGTGGCTGTAGCTCAGGAGGTAGAGCAGGTCACCTACTGATCGGAAGGTCAGCGGTTTGATTCCTGGCTACTCCAGTCTACATGCCAATGTATCCTTGGGCAAGATACTTAACCCCAAGTTGCTCTCTGACGCAACTGTCGGAGTGTGAATGTTAGATAATTAAAGCACTTAGCTTAGTTAATCATGGAAGTGCTTGTATGAATGGGTGTGCATGGGTAAATGTAAACATGTTGTATAAGCACTTTGAGTGCTCAGACCGAGTAGAAAAGCGCTATATAAGAACTAGTCCATTTACCATAAAGCACACAAATGTAATTTAAGTAAGAATATGTATTACCTTTTAGAGTGTTGTGTGTATATTGCCTCAGTTTCCCTCTGTTCTTTATCACATTTCTCCTCTCAGTGGTGTGTCCGTCTGTTCCCTGTTCTTTCCTTCAAGGTTCTCGGGTTTGTATTTTGCCCTTTGACTTGTTCTGGTCATGGGGAAGATTTTATATTTTGCCTTTGAGCTCTGCCACGCTGCCAGCCTTGACTGGGTAGATGTTGGTAGGAACCAAAAAGCAGCTTATATATGGACAGGAAAGCCCAGAAATCTAACCACTCAGGAGGAGACCTGCATACTGAAAGATACTCACAAGTAGGGAGGTGATTACCTTACAAAAGCAGTACACAAAAGCACAGGAAAAAGGATTAAACTGGGACAAATAAGACCAGGGTTGTAACAACCTAATTTTTTAATGTTTATGCATCTTTAGTTACAAATCTGTGACAAGTATCCAAAATAGTCATATTCTCCAAACATTTATACTATATTACTTTTAATTCTCACCCTAAAAGTGTTTACAATTGGAAGTTAGTTTTTAATTGACAAGCTCACTGAAAAAAATAAGCATTAAAAAGAAAAACCTAAGACATGTAACACCAGGTTTATTAATTTCACTGAAACTATTCTAGGATTTATTTTTGTTGCCATGAATAAAACTGTATTGTTACTTAATGGAGTGACAGAATAGAAGTTCTATACTCACATTTTGTGTTTTTTCAAAATTTTCTCATGGTTGTAACTTTATATAAGCTTCACCTTTATTATCCTTTTGTTTGCCCTTACTGGCTTGTTGATTAATTTACCTTCTGAGTATTTTGCTTTTGCCTAAATTCTTTCTTTTTAAATGGTACTCTATCACATTGTGATGATGATGATGATGATGATGATGATTGTTGTTGCTGTTGTTGACTAAATAATTATTATTTTTAAAGGAACAGTAATATTTTCCATGCCAATTAATAACAATAAATGTATCTTTGTTCCAGGTACAAGTGGACAATACCAATCAAATGGCATTCTATCCAAAATGAAAAAAATATGTCATCTATATTTGACAGAAACAGCACAGGTACTATAATCAACTAAAATGTTTTGTGGTAATTTACAAAGCATGCATTATAATCAAATGCATTATAATCAAATTCAATTCAATTCAATTCAATTTTATTCATATAGCGCCAAATCACAACAAACTGTCGCCTCAAGGCGCTTTGTATTGTGGGTAAAGACCCTACAATAATACAGAGAAAACCCAACAGTCAAAACGACCCCCTATGAGCAGCACTTGGTGACAGTGGGAAGGAAAAACTCCCTTTTAACAGGAAGAAACCTCCAGCAGAACCAGGCTCAGGGAGGGGGGGTCATCTGCTGAGAGGGGGCTGAGGAGAGAAAAAGACATGCTGTGGAAGAGAGCCAGAGATTAATATCAATTAATGATTAAATGCAGAGTGGAGTATAAACAAAGTAAATAAGGTGAATGAGAAACAGTGCATTATGTGAACCCCCCAGCAGCCTAGGCCTATAGCAGCATAACTAAGGGAGGGTTCAGGGTCACCTGATCCAGCCCTAACTATAAGCTTTATCATAAAGGAAAGTTTTAAGCCTAATCTTAAAAATAGAGAGGGTGTCTGTCTCCCGAATCCAAGCTGGAAGCTGGTTCCACAGAAGAGGCGCCTGAAAGCTGAAGGCTCTGCCTCCCATTCTACTCTTAAGTATCCTAGGAACCACAAGTAAGCCAGCAGTCTGAGAGTGAAGTGCTCTGTTGGGGTGATATGGTACTATGAGGTCTTTGAGATAAGATGGTGCCTGATTATTCAAGACCTTGTATGTGAGGAGAAGAATTTTAAATTCTATTCTAGATTTAACAGGGAGCCAATGAAGAGAAGCCAATATGGGAGAAATCTGCTCTCTCTTTCTAGTCCCTGTCAGTACTCTAGCTGCAGCATTTTGGATCAGCTGAAGGCTTTTCAGGGAGCTTTTAGGACAGCCTGATAATAATGAATTACAATAATCCAGCCTAGAAGTAATAAATGCATGAATGAGCTTTTCAGCATCACTCTGAGAAAGGATGTTTCTAATTTTAGAAATATTGCGCAAATGCAAAAAAGCGGTCCTACATATTTGTTTAATATGTGCATTGAAGGACAAATCCTGGTCAAAATGACTCCAAGATTTCTCACAGTGTTACTGGAGGCCAAAGTAATGCCATCCAGAGTAAGTATCTGGTTTGACACCATGTTTCTAAGATTTGTGGGGCCGAGAACAAGAATTTCAGTTTTATCTGAATTTAGAAGCAGGAAATTAGAGGTCATCCAGGCCTTAATGTCTTTAAGACATTCCTGCAGTTTAATTAATTGATGTGTGTCATCTGGTTTCATTGATAGGTAAAGCTGAGTATCATCTGCATAACAATGAAAATTGATGCAGTGCTTTCTAATAATACTGCCTAAGGGAAGCATGTATAATGTAAATAAAATTGGTCCTAGCACAGAACCCTGTGGAACTCCATAATTAACCTTAGTGTGTGAAGAAGACTCCCCATTTACATGAACAAATTGGAGTCTATTAGATAAATATGATTCAAACCACTGCAGTGCAGTACCTTTAATACCTATAGCAAGCTCTAATCTCTGTAATAAAATGTTATGGTCAACAGTATCAAAGCTGCATTGAGGTCCAACAGGACAAGAACAGAGATGAGTCCACTGTCAGAGGCTCTAAGAAGATCATTTGTAACCTTCACTAATGCTGTTTCTGTACTGTGATGAATTCTGAAACCTGACTGAAACTCTTCAAATAAACCGTTCCTCTGCAGATGATCAGTTAGCTGTTTTACAACTACTCTTTCAAGAATCTTTGAGAGAAAAGGAAGGTTGGAGATTGGCCTATAATTAGCTAAGACAGCTGGGTCAGTGATGGCTTTTTAAGTAGAGGTTTAATTACAGCCACCTTGAAGGTCTGTGGTACATAGCCAACTAATAAAGACTGATTGATCATTTTTAAGATTGAAGCATCAATAATCGGAAAGACTTCTTTGAACAGTCTAGTAGGAATGGGATCTAATAAACATGTTGCTGGTTTGGAGGAAGTAACTATTGAAGTTAACTCTGAAAGATCAACTGGAGCAAAAGAGTCTAAACAAATACCAGCAGTGCTGAAAGCAGCCGAACATGAAGAATAATCTTTGAGATGGTTATGAATAATTTTTTCTCGAATGTCTAAAATTTTATTTGTAAAGAAATCCATGAAGTCACTACTAGTTAACGTGAAAGGAATACTCGGCTTTACAGAGCTCTGACTCTTTGTCAGCCTGGCTACAGTGCTGAAAAGAAACCTGGGGTTGTTCTTATTTTCTTCAATTAATGATGAATAGTAAGATGTCCTAGCTTTACGGAGGGCTTTTTTATAGAGCAACAAACTCTTTTTCCAGGCTAAATGAGCATCTTCTAATTTAGTGAGACGCCATTCCCTCTCCAGCTTTCGGGTTATCTGCTTTAAGCTGTGCGTTTGTGAATTATACCACGGAGTCAGGCACTTCTGATTTGAAGCTTTCCTTTTCAGAGGAGCCACAGTATCCAAAGTTATACGCAGTGAGGATGTAAAACTATTGACGAGATAATCGACCTCACTGGGAGCAGAGTTTAGGTAGCTGCTCTGTACTGTGTTGGTACTGAAGAGCATAACAATGAAGGAATTAGATCCTTAAACTTAGTTACAGCACTTTCAGAAAGACTTCTACTGTAATAAAACTTATTCCCCACTGCTGTGTAATCCATTAAAGTAAATGTAAATGTTACTAAGAAATGATCAGACAGGAGGGGGCTTTCAGGGAATACTGTTAAGTCTTCAGTTTCTATGCCATATGTCAGGGCAAGATCCAGAGTATGATTAAAGTGGTGGGTGGGCTCCTTTACATTTTGAGAGAAGCCAATTGAATCTAACAATAGATTAAATGCAGTGTTGAGGCTGTCATTCTCAGCATCTACATGGATGTTAAAATCACCCACTATAATTATTTTATCTGAACTGAGCACTAAATCAGATAAAAAGTCTGAGAAATCAGACAGAAACTCTGAGTAAGGACCAGGTGGACGATAGATAATAACAAATAAAACAGGTTTTTGATTTTCCCAATTAGGATGGACGAGACTTAAGAGTCAGGCTTTCAAAAGAATGAAAACTTTGTCTGGGTCTGTGATTAATTAATAAGCTGGAATTGAAGATTGCAGCTAATCCTCCTCCTCGACCTGTGCTTCGAGCATTCTGACAGTTACTGTGACTCGGGGGTGTTGATTCATTTAAACTAGCATATTCATCCTGCTCTAACCAGGTTTCTTTAAGGCGCAATAAATCATTTTTCCCCATGTTTTCTTAAGATAGCTCAACATAGAATTATATGAACACCAACAAGTAAAAATAAAATTTAAAATAAAAAAAATAGAATAAAATAAACGACAAAAATTTAAGAAGGGTATACTTTGACATAAAAATACAGTGAAATTTCAATGAAATTTGTACAGAGAGTCAAAAAAATTCTGGATATTTTGCCACAATGGTTTTTTCCTGATTTATCAAAGATCTTAAATTTTACAAGCTGAAATCTACCTGCAAAAGTAATTTTTTCCATTTTTTAAAATGCAGAATAAACATTTAGACTCTCAGTCCATGTCCATTGAGTACAAAAATCCAAATAAAAACTCATTACACTTCAAACGTAGACTTTTTAAATTTGTATCTTCAATCAAAATCATTCTGCTATTAAAGCGTCACTGACAATGAATTCCTGTTTCATTGTACAGTGAACCCTCGTTTATCGCGGGGGTTATGTTCGAAAAATAACCTGCGATAGGCGAAATCCGCGAAGTAGTCCACTTTATTTTTTACAATTATTATACAGTACTATACAAGGAAACCAAAGATCAAAACCTGTTTTCAAGTCGAACACATTCTGTACTGGACAGAGACGAGGGACGGAGGTGATTGATTGACAGCCAATCAGCGTTCATACACTGTTAAAAAAAAAAGCATAAAAAACTTTACTAAAAAAATCTGTGAAACAGCGAGGCCGCGAGAGATGAAGCGCGTTATAACGAGGGTTCACTGTATTCATTCAGGAAAAATGTAACAATTTATTTGCTGTCCCTTTTCTGGTGTTTTTTTCCTTTTACTTGCTCTTCTGCAGTTTGATGACAGAAATAAAAATAGACAGAGCTCATTAACATGGTACCACTGCTACGTCAATTCAATTCAATTCAATTCAATTCAATTTTATTTATATAGCGCCAAATCACAACAAACTGTCGCCTCAAGGCGCTTTGTATTGTGGGTAAAGACCCTACAATAATACAGAGAAAACCCAACAGTCAAAACGACCCCCTGTGAGCTGTGAACTTCCACAGCTTGGGTGGCGCTGTCACTTGGTGTTGGCTCTCACTGCGGTATTGTATCACTTCGTGTTCCTGTTTCGGAGCACAGTGTTTTGCTGTCTGTTAGCTGTTATATCTGTATAACTCGATTTATCTGGATAATAACATATTTTAGTGTAATCTTCACCTACTTTAAATAGCATACTCTTTGCTGAATCACCTGTATTCACATTACTCACTTTATTTGTTTTTAGAAATTCACTAGCTTAGCTCAGCTAGTAGCTTAGCCCTTAGCCGACTCACTACCAGCATGGCTTCTTCTCCTGTCTCTCCTGCACTTTCCTGCTCTGGGTGTCACATGTTTAGTTACTCCTCGGCCTCCTTTAGCAGTAACGGTACTTGTAATAAATGTAGTCTGTTTGTAGCTCTGGAGGCCAGGCTTTCTGAACTGGAGACTCGGCTCCGCACCCTGGAAAATCCTACATCTAGCCAGGCCCCTGTAGCGGGTGCGGACCATGGTAGCTTAGCCGCCGTTAGCTCCCCCCCAGCAGATCCCGAGCAGCAGGGAAAACAGGCCAGCTGGGTGACGGTGAGGAGGAAGCGTAGTCCTAAGCAGAAGCCCCGGGTACACCACCAACCTGTTCACGTCTCTAACCGTTTTTCTCCACTCGGCGACACACCCGCCGAGGAACAAACTCTGGTTATTGGCGACTCTGTTTTGAGAAACGTGAAGCTAGAGACACCGGCGACCATAGTCAAATGTCTTCCAGGGGACAGAGCAGGCGACATTCATGGAAATTTGAAACTGCTGGCTAAGGCTAATCGTAGATTTGGTAAGATTGTTATTCACGTCGGCAGTAATGACACCCGGTTACGCCAATCGGAGGTCACTAAAATTAATATTGACTCGGTGTGTAACTTTGCAAAAACAATGTCGGACTCTGTAGTTTTCTCTGGGCCCCTCCCCAATCAGACCAGGAGCCACATGTTTAGCCGCATGTTCTCCTTGAATCGCTGGCTGTCTGAGTGGTGTCCAAAAAATGACTTGGGCTTCATAGATAATTGGCAAAGTTTCTGGGGAAAACCTGGTCTTGTTAGGAGAGACGGCATCCATCCCACTTTGGATGGAGCAGCTCTCATTTCTAGAAATCTGGCCAAATTTATTAACCCTCCTAAAAACTGACTACCCAGGGTTGAGACCAGGAAGCAGAGTTGCAGTCTTACACGCCTCTCTGCAGCTTCTCTCCTCCTGCCATCCCCCCAAAACCCCATCCCCATAGAGTCGGTGCCTGCTCCCAGACCACCAAAAACCAAAGCTAAAATCAGCAAAAAGCCATTTAAGCATAAAAATTCAAAAACAATAAATAATACAGCTTCATCAACTGCACCAAAGAATAAAACAATTAAATGTGGATTGTTAAACATTAGGTCTCTCTCTTCCAAGTCCCTATTAGTAAATGATTTAATAATTGATCAACGTATTGATTTATTCTGCCTTACAGAAACCTGGTTACAGCAGGATGAATATGTTAGTTTAAATGAATCAACACCTCCGAGTCACAGTAACTGTCAGAATGCTCGAAGCACAGGTCGAGGAGGAGGATTAGCTGCAATCTTCAATTCCAGCTTATTAATTAATCAAAGACCCAGACAAAGTTTTCATTCTTTTGAAAGCCTGACTCTTAGTCTTGTCCATCCTAATTGGGAAAATCAAAAACCTGTTTTATTTGTTATTATCTATCGTCCACCTGGTCCCTACTCAGAGTTTCTGTCTGATTTCTCAGACTTTTTAACTGATTTAGTGCTCAGTTCAGATAAAATAATTATAGTGGGTGATTTTAACATCCATGTAGATGCTGAGAATGACAGCCTCAACACTGCATTTAATCTATTGTTAGATTCAATTGGCTTCTCTCAAAATGTAAAGGAGCCCACCCACCACTTTAATCATACTCTGGATCTTGTCCTAACATATGGCATAGAAACTGAAGACTTAACAGTATTCCCCGAAAGCCCCCTCCTGTCTGATCATTTCTTAGTAACATTTACATTTACTTTAATGGATTACACAGCAGTGGGGAATAAGTTTTATTACAGTAGAAGTCTTTCTGAAAGTGCTGTAACTAAGTTTAAGGATCTAATTCCTTCATTGTTATGCTCTTCAGTGCCAACACAGTGCAGAGCAGCTACCTAAACTCTGCTCCCAGTGAGGTCGATTATCTCATCAATAGTTTTACATCCTCACTGCGTATAACTTTGGATACTGTGGCTCCTCTGAAAAGGAAAGCTTCAAATCAGAAGTGCCTGACTCCGTGGTATAATTCACAAACGCACAGCTTAAAGCAGATAACCCGAAAGCTGGAGAGGGAATGGCGTCTCACTAAATTAGAAGATGCTCATTTAGCCTGGAAAAAGAGTTTGTTGCTCTATAAAAAAGCCCTCCGTAAAGCTAGGACATCTTACTACTCATCATTAATTGAAGAAAATAAGAACAACCCCAGGTTTCTTTTCAGCACTGTAGCCAGGCTGACAAAGAGTCAGAGCTCTGTAGAGCCGAGTATTCCTTTCACGTTAACTAGTAGTGACTTCATGGATTTCTTTACAAATAAAATTTTAGACATTAGAGAAAAAATTATTCATAACCATCTCAAAGATTATTCTTCATGTTCGGCTGCTTTCAGCACTGCTGGTATTTGTTTAGACTCTTTGGCTCCAGTTGATCTTTCAGAGTTAACTTCAATAGTTACTTCCTCCAAACCAGCAACATGTTTGTTAGATCCCATTCCTACTAGACTGTTCAAAGAAGTCTTTCCAATTATTGATGCTTCAATCTTAAAAATGATCAATCAGTCTTTATTAGTTGGCTATGTACCACAGACCTTCAAGGTGGCTGTAATTAAACCTCTACTTAAAAAGCCATCACTTGACCCAGCTGTCTTAGCTAATTATAGGCCAATCTCCAACCTTCCTTTTCTCTCAAAAATTCTTGAAAGAGTAGTTGTAAAACAGCTAACTGATCATCTGCAGAGGAACGGTTTATTTGAAGAGTTTCAGTCAGGTTTCAGAATTCATCACAGTACAGAAACAGCATTAGTGAAGGTTACAAATGATCTTCTTACAGCCTCTGACAGTGGACTCATCTCTGTTCTTGTCCTGTTGGACCTCAGTGCAGCTTTTGATACTGTTGACCATAACATTTTATTACAGAGATTAGAGCTTGCTATAGGTATTAAAGGTACTGCACTGCAGTGGTTTGAATCATATTTATCTCATAGACTCCAATTTGTTCGTGTAAATGGGGAGTCTTCTTCACACACTAAGGTTAATTATGGAGTTCCACAGGGTTCTGTGCTAGGACCAATTTTATTTACATTATACATGATTCCCTTAGGCAGTATTATTAGAAAGCACTGCATCAATTTTCATTGTTATGCAGATGATACTCAGCTTTACCTATCAATGAAACCAGCTGACACACATCAATTAGTTAAACTGCAGGAATGTCTTAAAGATATTAAGGCCTTGATGACCTCTAATTTCCTGCTTCTAAATTCAGATAAAACTGAAATTCTTGTTCTCGGCCCCACAAATCTTAGAAACATGGTGTCTAACCAGATACTTACTCTGGATGGCATTACTTTGGCCTCCAGGAACACTGTGAGAAATCTTGGAGTCATTTTTGACCAGGATATGTCCTTCAATGCACATATTAAACAAATATGTAGGACCGCTTTTTTGCATTTGCGCAATATTTCTAAAATTAGAAACATCCTTTCTCAGAGTGATGCTGAAAAGCTCATTCATGCATTTATTACTTCTAGGCTGGATTATTGTAATTCATTATTATCAGGCTGTCCTAAAAGCTCCCTGAAAAGCCTTCAGCTGATCCAAAATGCTGCAGCTAGAGTACTGACAGGGACTAGAAAGAGAGAGCAGATTTCTCCCATATTGGCTTCTCTTCATTGGCTCCCTGTTAAATCTAGAATAGAATTTAAAATCCTTCTCCTCACCTACAAGGTCTTGAATAATCAGGCACCATCTTATCTCAAAGACCTCATAGTACCATATCACCCCAACAGAGCACTTCGCTCTCAGACTGCTGGCTTACTTGTGGTTCCTAGGATACTTAAGAGTAGAATGGGAGGCAGAGCCTTCAGCTTTCAGGCGCCTCTTCTGTGGAACCAGCTTCCAGCTTGGATTCGGGAGACAGACACCCTCTCTATTTTTAAGATTAGGCTTAAAACTTTCCTTTATGATAAAGCTTATAGTTAGGGCTGGATCAGGTGACCCTGAACCATCCCTTAGTTTCGCTGCTATAGGCCTAGTCTGCTGGGGGGTTCACATAATGCACTGTTTCTCATTCACCTTATTTACTTTGTTATACTCCACTCTGCATTTAATCATTAATTGATATTAATCTCTGGCTCTCTTCCACAGCATGTCTTTCTCTCCCCTCAGCCCAACCGGTCTCAGCAGATGACTGCCTCTCCCTGAGCCTGGTTCTGCTGGAGGTTTCTTCCTGTTAAAAGGGAGTTTTTCCTTTCCACTGTCGCCAAGTGCTTGCTCATAGGGGGTCGTTTTGACTGTTGGGTTTTCTCTGTATTATTGTAGGGTCTTTACCCACAATACAAAGCGCCTTGAGGCGACAGTTTGTTGTGATTTGGCGCTATATAAATAAAATTGAATTGAATTGAATTGAGCAGCACTTGGCGACAGTGGAAAGGAAAAACTCCCTTCCACATGCTGTGGAAGAGAGCCAGAGATTAATATCAATTAATGATTAAATGCAGAGTGGAGTATGAACAAAGTAAATAAGGTGAATGAGAAGAAACAGTGCATTATGTGAACCCCCCAGCAGACTAGGCCTATAGCAGCATAACTAAGGGATGGTTCAGGGTCACCTGATCCAGCCCTAACTATAAGCTTTATCATAAAGGAAAGTTTTAAGCCTAATCTTAAAAATAGAGAGGGTGTCTGTCTCCCGAATCCAAGCTGGGAGCTGGTTCCACAGAAGAGGCGCCTGAAAGCTGAAGGCTCTGCTTCCCATTCTACTCTTAAGTATCCGAGGAACCACAAGTAAGCCAGCAGTCTGAGAGCGAAGTGCTCTATTGGGGTGATATAGGACTATGAGGTCTTTGAGATAAGATGGGGCCTGATTATTCAAGACTTTGTATGTGAGGAGAAGAATTTTAAATTCTATTCTAGATTTAACAGGGAGCCAATGAAGAGAAGCCAATATGGGAGAAATCTGCTCTCTCTTTCTAGTCCCTGTCAGTAATAGAATATATTAAAATTTAAAGTCATTCTTCAATCAATAATATTTTATATGTGAGGTAAATTATATTACAACCTTTGACTATTCTAAATATTGGTAACAACATTGTTTCTTTATATTAGCACTAACCACAGAAAAACAAACCGAAACTAGCGTTAGCTCAATAGCTTAAGCTAGAAAAAAAAAAAAAAAAGCACAGTACGATTTAAAATTATCAAAAGTTCAGAATTTTCTTTTGTGAACAGTTCAAGTGCCTATTGGTTCACAGATAGAACCTTATAATACCAAGTTAAAGCTTGATTTTGCAGATAGAACATTATTATTTTGTGAATAAAATGGTCAAAGTTATATATAATTGAAAAAATTCTCTTACGTATTGTAGATAAGTGGTCAGAGAATAAGAATATGACAATAAGTCGATTTCATCAAAAATGTCAGATAGAACCTTATAATTCTAAGGTGATGAACTGTTAACTCTAAAAAAATGATCTAAACTTTTGAACAGTGCTTGTCTTGTTTTATTTTCTCATACTTATAATTTCCATTTTCACCCACTTATATGCTTTTAATGATTTCTTTTCAGAGCATATCATCAATAACTACTCACTCCCAGTGGATGGGCTGCTAAAGGTTAACAATGATCATATTGGATTCTACAGAGTCAACCATGACAACCACATGTGGAATGCTATTAGTCAACAGCTTCAAACCAATTATTTGGTATACTTTTCAGACTACACCTGTACACTTTGAAAACATATCTCATTGAGGGAAAAATTCATTCTGGATATCTAAACTGACATGGTCCTGGTAAAGTGTTAAGAATGAAAGAATGTCACATCATTTGATGGAAATGAAATTCATCAACCTACAGAGGAACGAATTTAAAGACACCCTGACTTTCAAAGTGAAAAAAAATATGTGGCAAGCTAGTCCATTTTGTTGAATTTGCAACAACTCAAAAATGGCACTCAGTAGTTTTTATATGGATGCCTGACAATGTCGAGGCATGCTTCTAATGAGATGACTGGTGGTGTCCAGGGGGATCTGCTTTCAGTTATGGACCAGGGCATCACTGACCTCCTGGACAGTCTGAGGTGCAACCTGGTGGTGTGAGAGAAACCAAAGCATAATGTCCCAGAGATGTTCTATTGGATTTAGATCAGGCAAAAATAGGGGCCAGTCAATGGGATAAATTCCCTCATCCTCCAGGAACTGCCTGCATATTCTCGCCACATCCTCCTAGGGAATTGTCATTGCCAAGGAGAAACCCAGGACCCGCTGCACCAACATAGGTGCTGTTGTCTAATCTGTAGAGGTCTGTGCATTCCTCTGTGGATATGCCTCCCCAGACCATCACTAACCCGCCACCAAACCAGTCATACTGAATGATGTTACAGGTAGCATGACATTCTCCATGGCTTCTCCAAGTCCCTTCGTGTCTGTCACGTGCTGAGGGTGAACCTGCTTATATTTGTGAAAAACGCAGGGTGCCATTGGTGGACCTACATCCATCCATCCATTCATCCATCCATTCTCTTCCGCTTATCTGGGGCCAGGTCGTGGGGCAGGAGCCTAAGCAGAGAAGCCCAGGCTTCCCTCTCCTCAGCCACCTCCTCCAGCTCATCCGGAGGGACCCAAGGCGTTCCCAGGCCAGCCAAGAGATATAATCTCCCGAGCGTGTCCTGGGTCTACCACGGGGCCTTCCAGGCCCGGAACACCTCACCCAAGAGGAGGCAAGGAGACATCCTAATCAGATGCCCGAGCCACCTCAACTGGCTCCTGGAGGAGCAGCAGCTCTACTCTGAGCCCCTCTGGAATGGCTGCGCTCTTCACCCTATCTCTAATGAAGAGGTCAGCCACCCTTTGAAGGAAGCTTACTTTTTCCACTCGTATTCGCAATCCTATTCTTTGTCACAACCCAGAACTCATGACCATAGATGAGAGTAGGGACCTAGACCGACTGGTAAATCGACAGCTTCGCTTTTACATTCAGCTCCCTCTTCACCACTTCAGACAGGTGAAGCGTCCACATCGCTTCAGATGCAGCTCTGATCCATCTGGCAATCACCCATTCTCTTCTCCCTTCACTCACGAATAAGACCCTGAGATACTTGAACTCCTCCACCTAGGGCAGCAACTTGTCCCTGACTCAATGTCCTCAACCTCCCTCAGAATGCTGTTCTGCCAGAGGTGGAAGTTGAAGATCTCATGGACTGGGGCCTCTGCCAGGCGTTCCCAGTACACCCTCACAATATCTGTAGGTGCACCAGGTCTGTCCAGCATCCTCCCTCGCCATCTGATCTAACTCATCAACAGGTGGTGATCAGTTGACAGCTCCTCTTTTCACTCTAAGTGTCCAGAACATATGGCCACAGATCTGATGATACGATTGTAAAATTGATAACTGACCTGTGACCTAGGGTGTCTTGGTGTCACATGCACTGATGGACATCCTTATGTTTGAATATGGTGTTTGTTGTGGACACCCTGTGGTTTGCACAGAAGTCCAATAACAGGACACCATTTGGGTTGAGATCAGGCAGGGGTTAGGGTTAACCCTAACCCTAACCCTAGCTCAGGCTCCTTCCCCACCAGAGAGGTGACATTCCTTGTCCCAATAGCCAGTCTCGATAGCCGGGGATCGGTCGGCCAGGGCTTCTGCCCTCGGCCACTGCCCAGCACACACTGCACCCGACCTCTACGACGCCCACCATTGGTGGACCTGCCAATCTATATTCTATGGCAAATGCCAGTTGGGCTCCATTGTCTGTTTCTGATTGTTTGGTCAGAGACATTCACACCAGTGGCTGCTGGAGGTCATTATGTAGCTCTGCAGTGCTCATCCTGTTCCTTCTTGCACAAAGGAGCAGATACTGGTCCTACTGATGGGTTAAGGACCTTCTACTGCCCTGTCCAGCTCTCCTAGAGTAACTGTCTTCTGTAATCTCCTTCATGCTCTTGAGCCTGCACTGGGAGACACAGCAAACCGTCTGGCAATGCCATGTATTGAAGTGCCATTCTGGAGGATTTGGACTACCTGTGCAACCTCTATAGGGACCAGGCATGTCCTCATACTAACAGTAGTGACACTGACCCTAGCCACATGCAAAACTAGGGAAAAAACAGAAAAAGAAATGAGGGGAAAACATGTCAGTGGCTTCCACCTGTAAAACTGTCCCTATTTTGGGGGTTATGTCTTTGTTGTCCCCCAGTGCACCTGTTGTTGATTAAACTGACACCAAATCACCTGAAACAGATTAACAAGCCAGACAAGAACAGAGTACTGTAAATGTTTTCAATTATATTATGTCTTCATTTCTTGAAAACATAACACACCACAATGTTCATAACCTCACTGTCTGAATCTTTATTCTTCCACAGGAGTTTGATACTGCTGATCGCACAGGCTACATTGATGATGTTTTTTCTCTTGCAAGGTTGGTTTTAATGATAAAAAACACTATAAACAATCATTCATGTCTAATCGTAAACACACAGTACTAATCTTTTTCATTTAATTGTTCAGGGCTGACATTATAGATTACAGTCATGCCTTCAACCTTACTAAGTACCTGGCAAATGAGACGGACTATATAGTCTGGGATCGTGTGGCCTCTTCCATCGCCTATCTCCGGGACATGCTCTCTGGCAACGCTATCCTCTATTCAAAGTTTCAGGTAATCAGTGCTAATGTGTCTATGTGCCCTTCCCATTTAAGGGCTCCATTTTCAAAGCAAACAATGATTGTAATCGGTAATTACATTTTAATAAAACACCAACTAATTGGGTGATTTTTGTAATAAACTTCAATTCAATTCAATTCAATTCAATTTTATTTATATAGCGCCAAATCACAACAAACTGTCGCCTCAAGGCGCTTTGTATTGTGGGTAAAGACCCTACAATAATAAACAAAATTACATTACAGTATATAACAATAGGTTGTGCTTAGTATGTCCAACTGATATTTTGTTAGCTTTTAAGTCGCAATTTAAATGTTCACATTTGCTTTTGGTTTAACATTGTGTTTCCATCTGCAGTTAAATGTATTTTAAGACTTTGTTTAGTTTTCTGGTTAATATAGGAGAGAGGTGGGGCAGAATGAGGCCCCGTTTACACAACAACATTTCCAGTGGAAATGGTATCATTTTGATGCTTTTCAGCCTCCCGTTTACACGGGAATGGAGTGAAAAACAATACTTTTTGGAAATGGCCTCCAGAGTGGAGCATTTCTGAAATGCTCCAGCCTCCGTCCCCATGTAAACGGATGAAAACAATGCTTTTTGGAAACTGGAGGCACTTGGACATGCATACTATGGTTGCAACCACCAAAGTTTTCCCACCCACTTCGAATGTTATCAGTATATTAAATGCACGTTATCAACAGTTATCAGACCCATAGTTAAGGTCCAGGAGTGGCCGTCTCCACCTCCTAGCCGGTCAAAAAGGTTATTATTGTTCTAATCCAGGAACACTGTTCCGGTGTGACGTGGACTGGAGTTGATGTCTGGAATGGATCTGGATTCATTGTAGTCCCTCCCAGCAGCCAGCTACCGCTCTAATTCAGCTGATTCAAATGTTATCAGTCCTTAAATGCACTTTATTAACAGTTATCAGTCCCATAAGTGTAGTTCAGACTGGCCCTTCTGCACCTGCTAGCTGTCTCTGTAGACCGTTATCACTAATTTCAGCAGAATCCAGATCCACTCCAGACATCCACTCCAGTCCACATCACACCGGAACAGTGATCCTCGATTAGAATGATGATAACAACCTTTTTGGAGATGGCCCCTACTTGCCCTTAACTATGGGTCTGATAATTGTGCATTTAATAGACTGATAACATTCGAATCGGCTGAGTTTTCCACACATGTGCTAATGAACAACAATCGCAATGGCAGATTCACGAGTACTTCTTGTGCTGCTCAGTCTTTTGAACTTAACTTAAACTTTAACTTAAATATCCGTGTACTTCAAGTGGCACAATTCCCAGTCAATATTTTCCTGTGTTTTTGCAGTTTTAAAATTTAGTGTTGTTTGCAGCAACAATCCAGCCTCATCGTCAGTCCACACAAAGGTTCTCACATTGGCTGTTTTGTAAATAATGAACTGATTTTTGCCGTGCATCCCAGTAAGTCCATCCAAGCCTGCACGTGTTGCATAAACAAGCTTTGCAAAAAAATACCAAACTGCCAAGTTGTGGCCTGGCAATGGGAACTCCCTCATTTTCACCATTTCTAGCTTTTCTATGTAAATGGAGATCGTTTCTGAAACAGATTCGTGTAAATGGTAGGCTGAAACGCATTAAAAGGACACTGTTTCCACTGGAAATGTTGACCTGGATATGGGGCCTGATTTTGAGTGCTGTGCAAACTGGGAAGAATGACTCACCTGGCGTACATTTTCTTATTAATCTCTGTCTATATATATATATATACAGTAGATGTGGGGGTAGAGGAGAGTGTTCTTTATGAAGCAAAGCAGGTGGCTGTGCATTGGGTCAGAAAACTGAAAACAGTGTTCAATGGAGCAAGTATATTTCTTGTGTTCAATACAATATTGAACTTTGTGTTAACAACTGTCCTTCCCGAGAAGTACCCACAACTAGTACTGCACATGGCCTCAGACTTGGAGGTACTTCTTCACATCCCACCTTTTCACTTTTAGCTGCAAACTGCCTTAGTGCAAGCTGGAGGTCACCGTCTGATGAAACAAAAAGAACAACATCGTCATCAAAGGGGAAAGCTCCACCACTTGGCCCCCTTATCCTCAGACTCTGCTGCTTCCTCTATGGAAGGTGTGTCAGAGGGACTGAGGAGATCCTTAAGGACCAAACCTTTTCAGTATTCCTTCCACTAACTAACTGTTCTGTTAGTTGAAGTCAGCAACATCTTAACCATATCACTTTGGTTTGCCAGCTTCGGGGCTGACCAAAAGTCTTTTTCCATGGCCACACCAAACTCCTCCTACAGCTAAATTTTTCTTCATCTACTGCCAGAGCTGCACACTGTTTGCCCTGCCAATACCTGTTAGTTGCTACTGGAGTCCCATAGGCCAAACTAGCTGAAGAAGGAATCTTATGAGGCTTGCTTGGCCTATGGGACTCCAGTAGCAACTAACAGGTTGCTTCACCTTCAGTGTCCACCATCTGGTTTGGGGGTTACTGCCACAACAGGGAACAACCACCCTGCAGGAAGAGGGTGCTCCATATAGCCACTTCAGCAATGGAGGTGTGGAACATAGTCCACTCAGCCTGTAAGTCTCTAGCTTCCATCAAAATGCTGTTGAAGTTCTAGTTTCACAGACCAAAACCTCTGCCAGAAACTTCCAGCACATCCTCATTATACATTTGGGCAAGCCAGACCAGCACGCTCCCCTTTCCTTCCACCCAGTCCAACTCACCATCAGCTGGTGATCAGTTGACAGATCAGCTCCTCTCTCCACCCAAGTGTCCAAGACATACAGATGCAGGTCCAACGATAATACTACAAAATTGATTATTAGACAGGCCTTCCAGTCATGCAATTGAAGTCTCAGTGTCACTGCCCAAATGAGCACTGAAGTCCTCCAGTATGTGATCCCCAGATGGGGTGCCCAACAGAATACCAACCTAATGACTCCAAGAGGGCTGGGTATTCTGAACTCTCATTTGGTGCACAAGCATAAATGACAGTCAGGGCCCATTCCCTGACCTGAAGGTGCAGGAAATCAACCCTCTGACCCACTGGTGAAAGCTCCGATGTACAGGCACCATACCGGAGGGGATACAAGTATACTCAACTGAGCAGGAGTTGCCTCTCACTAAGGACAACTCCAGAATGGAAAAGAGTCCATCCCCTCTCTAGGAGACTAGTTCCAGACAAGCTGGTGAGCCTGACTATATCTAACTGGTACCTGTGAACCTCACACAGTATCTCAGGCTTCTTCCCCACCAGAGAGATGACGTTCCATGTACCTAAAGTTGGTCTTGGGGATTGGACCACTGCTTGTCATTGTCATTACACACCTAATATAAGGACCAAACCTTTAGGCAAGTCCTGTGGGTGGTAGGACCTGAGGCAGATGGGCCTATGTTGCCCTACCTCCAGCCACAACCTAAAGAAATTAAAAGAAGGCTTGCCTAAGTGAGTACAGGCTGTGTAGAATAATACAAAATATTACTTTAGTGCTCGTTAGACTCGTACAAATTCTGCGCTTTTACGACATTGTCATGGTCCTAGGCTGTGTCCAGTGTTTTTGTGTTTGTGGTTTAAGGTTTGTCAAGTTCCTGTGTCTTAGTCTTTGTGTCCACTTCCTGTCTTATTTTGGCAGTGTCTGGTTTCTTGTGCAGTGTGTTTAGTTTTTCTTCCCCTTGTCTCATCAGCATCATTGTGTTCAGCTGTGCTCCCTGCTGTTTTCACTTTCCTCATTATCCCCTGCTGTATTTAAGTCCTGTGTTTTCTCTGTTTGTTGTTGCATCGTTCATTTTTGTCTTGGTGGAGTGTTTTGGTTTCCATGCCTTGTCTTGGTTTTAGATTTTTCTCGGGTCTGGCTCCCAAGTGGATTTTTGTTATTTGTTTTATTCTATAATAAATACCTTTTAGGTTGCACCTGTTTAGGAGTCCTGCATTTGGGTCCATCCCTGCTTGTCTCACTGACTGCTATGACAGCCATACTGTATTTTAAATTTTGTTTGCAGATTTCAATAAATTGTTTCACCTATTTACTATTTTTCCTAGCAAAATATGAAGAAACAAAGGATGGCTCAAGACGTGCAGAATACTGTGTCTATGTGTAAATATAGTGATCTAGAAGAAACTCAGTTTCTATATTGCAATGTAACATTTATGCACTCTTATAGACAAATAGCTTTCCTGTGACAATTAAGAATAATTTTTGGTTGCTTTCTCCAGAAATTGTTTCGTGACCATGTTAAAGCAATCTCAACACATCTTGGATGGGAGGATAAAGGAACACAGACACAGAGGTACAGCAATATAACATAAAGTGCTGAGAAAAAACTTTTCCCCCTTCCTGATTTCTTAGTTGTTGGTTTTTTCACACTTAAATAAATTTGTGATCTCAGTTATTAAGGGAAAAAAGCTATCCAAGCCTACCAGGCCTTTTTTTTCACACATGGCCATGTAGGTTTGGATAGCTTTTTTACATAAAATCATCATTTAGAAACTACATTTTGTATTTACTCTTATCTTTGTCTAATGTGCCGAATGACAGTTCAGAGTACCCATCCTTCTTGGAGTCACTGGGCAGGGTGCTACAGGCTGCTCCATCCAGTGACTACTGGGAACGCCAGGATGAGCACTGCAGAGCTACATAATGACCTCCAGCAGCCACTGGTGTGAATGTCTCTGACCAAACAATCAGAAACAGACAATGGAGCCCAACTGGCATTTGCCATAGAATATAGATTGGCAGGTCCACCAATGGTGGGCGTCGTAGAGGTCGGGTGCAGTGTGTGCTGGGCAGTGGCCGAGGGCAGAAGCCCTGGCCGACCGATCCCCGGCTATTGAGACTGGCTATTGGGACAAGGAATGTCACCTCTCTGGTGGGGAAGGAGCCTGAGCTAGTGCATGGGGTTGAGAGATACCAGCTAGATATAGTTGGCCTCACCTCAACACATGGCCTGAGTTCTGGAACCAGTCTCCTGGAGAAGGGCTGGACTCTGTTCCAGTCGAGCTGGTGTGGGTATTCTTGTATCCCCCCAGCTTGCTGCCTGTATGTCAGAGTTTTTAACCCAAATGGTGTCCTGTTATTGGACTTCTGTGCAAACCACAGGGTGTCCACAACAAACACCATATTCAAACATAAGGATGTCCATCAGTGCATGTGACACCAAGACACCCTAGGTCACAGGTCAGTTATCAATTTTACAATCGTATCATCAGATCTGTGGCCATATATTCTGGACACTTAGGGTAAAAAGAGGAGCTGTCAACTGATCACCACCTGTTGATGAGTTAGATCAGATGGCGAGGGAGGATGCTGGACAGACCTGGTGCACCTACAGATATTGTGAGGGTGTACTGGGAACGCCTGGCAGAGGCCCCAGTCCATGAGATCTTCAACTTCCACCTCTGGCAGAACAGCATTCCGAGGGAGGTTGAGGACATTGAGTCAGGGACAAGTTGCTGCCCCAGGTGGAGGAGTTCAAGTATCTCAGGGTCTTATTCGTGAGTGAAGGGAGAAGAGAATGGGTGATTGCCAGATGGATCAGAGCTGCATCTGAAGCGATGTGGACGCTTCACCTGTCTGAAGTGGTGAAGAGGGAGCTGAATGTAAAAGCGAAGCTGTCGATTTACCAGTCGGTCTAGGTCCCTACTCTCATCTATGGTCATGAGTTCTGGGTTGTGACAAAGAATAGGATTGTGAATACAAGTGGAAAAAATAAGCTTCCTTCAAAGGATGGCTGACCTCTTCCTTAGAGATAGAATGAAGAGCGCAGCCATTCCAGAGGGGCTCAAAAGCTGCTGCTCCTCCACATTGAAAGGAGCCAGTTGAGGTGGTTTGGGCATGTCCTACCAGGAGAAGGCCCCGTGGTAGACCCAGGACATGCTGGAGAGATTATATCTCTCGTATGGCCTGGGAATGCCTTGGGGTCCCCCTGGATGAGCTGGTGGAGGTGGCTGGGAGAGGGAGGCCTGGGCTTCACTGCTTATGCTGCTGCCCCCACGACCTGGCCCCGGGTAAGCGGAAGAAGATGGATGGATGGATGGATGGATGGATCTTTGTCTAATATAAGAATTTGTTTGATCTGAGACATTTAAGTATGACATATGTGCAAAAAAACGATGAAATCAATAAGGGGGCAAATATTTTTATTTTTAATGGCACTGTACATAATATGAAACTATTACTTTAGTTTGAAACAACACCTAAGATATTTCCTTGGGCTTCTTATAATTTAACAAGTTAGCATGTAGGAACCAAGGCAGAGCTTTAGCTGTTACTATTAACAGAAACAGCTGAAGCTCTGCAAGTAGTTCTTAAGATAAGGCTCACCAATAACACATGTATAACACTATCCATAAAACGTGATGCATTGTACTACTGGTGTTGTATTGGTTTTTTCAGAAATGTTCAGACACAGATGCATCTTATCTAATGTTGGAATGGAATTGAGGGTCAGGGCTTCTGAGGCTGTCCAATGATGGCATTTTGCAGGTTGCTAAGAGAGACGGTGCTTGGCATTGCTTGTCAGATGGGAGATCAGGATTCTCTGAATGAAGCTTCTCGCATTTTTGACCAGTGGATCAATGGAAGTGTAAGGTAGGCTCTCTAATGTTCTAACAGACAGAAAATGCAGTATTCAAAAGTCATGCATTTTCAATTTTCATTATCATAATTTCAACAATTGGAACAATAATTTAATCTCTTTAACTTGACATTGAAATGTCTTGACCTTTTGACCTGCAGCAGTGTAGCGTTGAACCTGAGACTACTGGTATATCGATATGGCATGAAGAATTCAGGCACTGAAGCAAAGTGGAACATTATGTTCCAGAGGTACAAAGATATTTCTTTGGCTCAAGAGAAGGACAAGCTGCTGTATGGACTGGCCTCTGTGGAAAATGCAGATCTTCTTTTTCGGTAAAAACAGTGTCTAATATATTTTTTTACTTGAAGGCATGAGAAATATACAAAAGTTTTATTAAATGCTGTTTAGCTCGGACACTGTCCCATACTTCGTTAGATGTATGACTGTAATTTAGACACACTGAAGAAATTAAGTGTTATTTTATCTGAATATGAGGCTGTGTTTACACAGACTGCAATACTAATAGAACATATTCATAACAGTGCAAGTAATTCTCTATGTTATCACTACAGATTTTTTTTTTCCTTTTGACTAAGACTTTAAACTTTAATTTTTGATAACACTTATAATTAGGACTAGATCAGGTGACCCTGAACCTTCACATCATCTTATTCACCATTATCCACAGCCTTTTTTTTTTTTTTAGGGAGAATAAACTTTCTTATGTCTAACAGGCTCCTGGAGGCTACAAAAAATGAGAGTGTAGTGAGGAGTCAGGATTTGTTCACTGTGGTGCGATACGTATCCTATAACCCGCTGGGCCAAATCATGGCCTGGGACTGGAGCACACTTAACTGGGACTACTTGGTAAATAGGTCAGTATAACAAAGCAACAACCAAAGAATGCAAGCATACCATAATCATGGGTTCATTTATTTATTTACTTTTGACCACTTTGGAACAGCAAAAGCAGCTGTAACATCATATTACTGGTAACTGATAAATAAACAGGTACTTACATGGTTCTTTTATACTCAAATTTAGTACTCGGTATTTACTGTCCTTCAAAACAAATCTGTTTTTTTTTTTAGAGAAACTTTGGTGTCCTCACAACTCTAGAATTTTGGGAAACTTTGAATTGAATGTAATTACAAGATGTAGATCATATAGATCATGTTCATGTAGATCATACCTTCATAAACAGTTCCTATCTAACACCATGACATTATCCAAACCTTGTTACAGTATTTTGGAGACTGCTGTTAGCACCATATCATTGACTGTACACTAATGTAATGTACTTGTATTTATATAGTGAGAGAGCTGAGAGAAAATATAGAAAAAATAAACTAAAAATTAATTTTACTCCTACAACAATGAAATAAAATTAGCCAGCCAATCCTACATCTGCCAGCTGATTACCAATAACCAGTCTAATTCTGCATTTTTATTTTCATCCACTGATAAATTACTTAATCCTTCCAAAACCATACCAACTGAATTTCTTAAAAAAAATTTGCTTCTTTCTTCCAGAACAATCTTCGTAATATTAGATGTAACATCTTAGTGTGTTATAGTAATTTCACATTGTGATCAAATTACTGTCACAAGCACAATGCCCACATTCCCGCCTGTAAATTCTAAAGATCTGGAAAAAATTATTCATCAGTGAAAGTCTTGCACCTCTATACTTGGCCTGTTACCCACCACACTATTCAAATCTGTATCTCATTGCTTTATAAATCATTTGGTGAATATTATCAGCAGCTCTCTACACACTGGCATTTTCCCTGTTTTTGTCAAATAACTTAGATCCATTGGTAATGAATAATTATAGACCTATTTCTAATCTCTCAGGGGGCCTCAGCCTAATCTCTCAGCAAAATATATGGAAAAGAAAATGTTTACAAGCAGCTGAATGAATACTTGGTGTTGGGCCTACCTGGTATTCATTCAGTTGTTTGTAAACATTTTTTCCACAGGCCCGCCACCTGCAGGAGGCGTCGTAGGGGTCGGGTGCAGTGTGTGTCAGGCGGTGGCCAAGGGCGGAGGCCCTGGCGACCGATCCCTGGCTATCAAGACTGGCTATTGGGACATGGAATGTCACCTCTCTGGTGTGGAAGGAACCTGAGCTAGTCTGTGAGATCGAGAGATACTGGCTAGATATAGTCAGGCTCACATTAATGCATGGCCTGGGCTCTGGAAGAGGGTCTGGACTCTGTTTCAGTCTGGAGTTGCCCTCGTTGAGAGGCGGCGAGCGGTATTCTTGTATCCATTCAGTTTGCTGCCTGTACACTGGAGTTTTCACTGGTGGACCAGAGGGTTGCATCCCTGAAGAAGGTGACCTATCAGGCTTGGTTGGCCTGTGGGACTCTGGAGGCAGCTGACAGTACCAGCTGGTCAAGCCAAATATGGCTTGAAGCAAAAAGTCAGGTGTGGGAGGAGTTCGATGAGGCCATGGAAAAAGACTTTCGGATGGCTTCTAAGCGATTCTGGCAAACCATCAGGCAACTCAGGAGGGAAAAACGGTGCTCTACTCACATGGTCTATAGTGCGGGTGGGGCGCTGCTGACTTCAAATGAGGTTATGGTCAGGCGGTGGAAGGAACACTTTGAAGACCTCCTTAATCCCACTAAGACATGCTTCAACTATTGGTGGGATCACACTCCTCAGCCTCCCCAGTAAGGTTTATCCCAGGGTGCTGGAAAGGAGGGTCTGCTTATCAATTGAACCTCGGATTCAAGATGAACAATGCGGTTTCCATCTTGGTCGTGGAACACTAGACCAGCTCTTCATCCTCTCTAGGATATTCCAGTTTGTCTGGGAGTTTGCCCATCCAGTTTACATGTGTTTTGTGGACTTGGAGAAGTCATTTGACTGCGTCCCTCAGGGAATCCTGTGGGGCGTGCTGTGGGAGTATAGGGTGTCTGGCCCATTGTTGCAGGCCATTCAGTCCCTGTACAACTGCAGCGAGAGCTTGGTCCGTATAGCCGGCAATAAGTCGAACTAATTTCCTGTGGGTTTTGGACTTCGCTAGGGCTGCCCTTTGCCACGATTCTGCTCATAAGTTTTATGGACAGAATTTCTAGGTATAGCCTTCTGCCTCTGTGGTCTCAGGTTAAAGTTGCTGCCCTTGGTGGAGGAGTGCAGGTGTCTTGTTCACGAGTGATGGGAGATGGGATGGGAGAAGACCACTGCTGCGTCTGCAGTGATGCGGATGCTGCAGCAGTCTGTCATGGTGAAGAGGGAGCTGAGCATGAAATCGACATTGTTGATTTTCCAATCACTCTATGTCCCTACCTTCACCTATCATGAGCTTTGGGCTGTGACCGAAAGAATGAGATCACGAATACAAGCAGCAGAAATGAGCTTCCTGTGAAGGATGGCTGGCCTCTCTCTTAGAGATAGGGTGAGGAGTGCAGCCATTTGTGAGGGGCTCAGAGTGGAGCCACTGCTCCTCCACATTGAAAGGAGCCAGTTGAGGTGGATCGGGCATCTGTCTAAGATGTCTTCTGTTCCAGGCATGTCCTACCAGGAGGAGGCCCCGGGGCAGACCCAGGACATGCTGGAGAGATTATATGTCTTGGCTGGCCTGGGAACGCCTTGGGGCCCCCCAGATGAGCTGGAGGAGCTGGCTGTGGAGAGGGAGGTCTGGGCTTCACTGCTTAGGCTTCAGCCTCCATGACCCGCCCTGGGATAAGCAGAAGAAAATGGATTGATGGAGGGATGAATACCTTTGAACGTTCAGTTCAGTTTCAGAATAGTCTTTATGATAAGTACTAGTCAGGGTTCTCTATCCAATCACAGCACAGAAACAGCTCTTACTACAGTCATTAATGACCTGAAGATCAACAGTTATTCACAGAGTGTTTCAGTCTGCTATTTTTGACACTGTTCATTATGACATTTTAGTTCAAAGGCTTTAGTTGATTCAACAGATCAGGTTCCTGATTGGCTGTCATCATACCTGAAGGGTAGAGGTTTTTATGTTTCAATTAGTAGTTTTGGATGTGCACAAATAGAATTTCAATCAGAGGTTCTAAGGGGTGCCTCACAGTTAGAATACCATCTGGAAGGCCTGTGTTTGATTCCACCTTGGCCCAGGCCTCTCCCTCTCTCTGTGTGGAGTTTGCATGTTCTCCCCGTGCTTGCGTGGGTTTCCTCCGGGTACTCCGGTTTCCTCCCACATTCCAATGACATGCACTTATTGGGGTTAGGTTAATTGGCTACTCTAAATTTCCCATAGGTGTGAATGAGAGCATGAATGTGAGTGTGAAAGGTTGTCTGTCTCTCTGTGTTTGCCGTGTGACAGGCTGGCGACCTGTACAGGATGCACCCTGCCTCTCGCCCTGTTACAGCTGGGAAAGGCTCCAGCCCCCCTCCCCCCCCCCCCCCCCCCCCCCCTCCCCCGCGACCCTGAACAGGATAAGCGGAAGGGAATGGATGGTTCTAAGGGATGGTTGTTTGGCCATTTAACCATGACATGCATCTATTTCGTACTATCATAAAGAATTATACTATGGCAGGGCACCTGGGTGGCTTAGTGGTTAAACCGGCGACCACATACATGTGCCGCGGCGCGGGTTAGCATCCTGGCCCATCGCCAATTTGCCTACGTATCTTCCCCTGTTTCTTTCCCCCATTTCCTGTCTCTCTCCACTGCCAATAAAAAAAAGTAGCTGTGGCCAAAAATGCAAAAAAAAAAAAAAGACAAGAATTATAATATGGCATATCCTACAATTCTTATGCAGAAGATATACAGCTGTACCTGTCATTTTCCTGATCATCCTCTGATGATGTAACTTGTGTTCACAAAACTAATAAGCTACATTGATGACATAAATTGCTGGATATCTCAAAACATTTTAGAACTGAACAGAGATAAGATTAAAAAAAACTGCTGTTAGTCCAAAAAGTCAGAGACTGAAAATCTATTCACATTTATCATCCCTATTTCTGAAACACAGTGAACAATTTGGAACCTTGGCATTATTTTGGACAGTGATCTCATTTTTAATAATCACAGACGTGAGCATAATCATTGCCCACTGCTTATAACCCAGCTACAATCAAGTAGTTTTCAGCAGTTACCAGAGTCCACAGTTTACAAGTCTGAAGGCAGAACCAGGTCTGGAGGGAAAGTACATGTCTTTATTTTTCAGTATCCACTGGGATGTGCACAGGGAATTTATCCCATAGGTTGAGACTGTCAGTCCAGAATTCTATTATAATTGTTTTGAGGTATCTGAGGGAGAACACTCAGCAGAAACCATCTAAATGTAGTTGGTTCCAACATGCCATCGTGTAAGGTTTAAAGTTCATTTTGACCAACTGAAGGAGATCCAGCACCAATCACAGAGATTCCACTGAGAGATCTATAAATAGCAGCTACACCCATAACACTGCAGAGGTGGTATGACCTTGACCATGAGAATGGCTAAATCAAAATTTATTACACATTTTAATTTCCATACATTCACTTGTAGGAATTTTTGTAATCAACCACCATATATGTAAAACCTTAGAATAGTACAACTAGAATAAAGATACTATAATAAAGAAAAAAGAATGACGTAGCACTTTTCACAGGACCCATAATAATAATAATGAATTCACTGTTAAGAAAGGACAAACAGCAGTTCAGAGCTTTTCATAGACTGCTTTGCCATTTGCCTTGTCCTCATTTGAATAGTAATATGATTTAAATGTGCCTTTTTGGGTTGGAATACTTTGGCAGTGAAACCCACGATGACCTTTGAAGATACTGTTATATACTGTTTTTACCAGGTACACCATCAATGACAGGAACCTTGGTCGCCTACTGAATCAAATTACCACCAACTTCAACACAGAGCTTCAGCTATGGAAGGTTAGCCCGGGTTTTATGTAATTTGCTCCTATAGTTGTCCTTATTCAAACAGGCTGGTGATTTTTTTTTATTTATTAGCTTTAGTTTTGGTGGTAGATATTATTTACTGACAGTTTCACTGACAGGTTGACAGTCTGTGTTTGGGATTATTGCACATTCTCTATGCTGTTCTTTTAGATGGAGCATTTCTTCAGTCTAACATCGGATGCTGGTGCTGGTGAGATGCCAAGGCAGCAGGCACTGGAGAGAGTGAGGAACAATATTGAATGGATTAGGAGGAATGAGGATGAGATCAAAGAGTGGCTGGAGAATAACGTTGCCTGATGGAAAGCACTGAGGCCATACATTCATACTACACCTGTAACGATCTAGAGCACCCACAGTATATGTAGAAATGAATATGTCAGGTGATTTTGAGCTGATTTTAGCTGATCCGAGGGTTCTTCTGATCTTAATCAACAAAATATACACAACAGTCTAAAGAATTGCCCATCATCTGAGGTTCTGGCACTTACTGTCACTTACTTATAATAACCATCTCAATTTATATAAATACATTTAATGCATTTTACATACTTTACAATACATTTTAATTGATGTCCAGTCACTCAAGATCTATTTTTGGACTACATATGTTCCACGAAGATCATGGTTTACCACCATCCTTCTGGGTTTTAATAATATATTACAGAGCTCCTCAATTTTAATAGTTTCAGCAATCTCCTTAATCAATTTTTAGCTTGATGCAGGCCAATAACTTGATCCTTCTGAAACAGAGTAACATCTTTCCATGACAGCAGGCTACGCCATGGTTGTTTAAGAAATGAGAACCTACTCACTGAGTCAGTTACAGTTAAATAACCTATTGCCAGCCAAAATCTTGTAGCACTCAAACACATTCCAGTAATGTGCCACCAACTAGCTGTGCATGGTGCTCATGCAGTTGTACGTAGTGAGCACATATGTATGATTTAGTCACTCTAATATAATATAATTTCAAAACATGCCTGTTGAAGATCGCCTACTTGTTTTAGTTCCTTTGGCCATTTAATTTCTTATTCTGTGTGTTTATGTTTTCTCTGTGATTTGTTTTGTTCTTACCTCTGGAAAGTGTCTTTGGGTGTCTTGAAAGATGCTTCCAAATAAAAGCATTTATTTCATGTGGTATGAAAGATTTCGTATATGTTTAAATGGACTTGTTCTTAGAGCACTTTTCTACTCAACCCAACCACTCAGTGTGCTTTCACAGTTCACCCAAGCACTTTTTCTTCTATTTAGCATTCATACACCAATGAACACATCAAGGAGCAACTTGGGGTATAAAGCACTTTTCTGCTCTACTCTAAGCACTCAAAGCAATTTATACAACAGGCCTCATTCACTGATTCACACACAGTCATACAAGCACTTCCTTCTAATTCAAAGTGCTTTCTATCTAACATTCACACACATTAGCACTCCAACATTTGCACTGGAGAGCAACTTGGTTCAGTATCTTGGCCAAGGTTACTTTGGCATTCAGACTGGGGCAGCCAGGGATCAAACCACCAACCCTCCAATTAATAGGTGACCTCCTAGCACACCATAACAAAGTACAATGCCCATTCCACAACTGACTGATCGCCAGCATTTTTTGCAGATGCTGCACTGATAAAAATGATTCTGCGGTGAAGTAAATCTAACATAACTGAATCTGTGAAATCAACAATAAAAAATCAAGTTAGTATCTTTACACAAATAAACATAGTATTGAGGTCAAAAACATTTGTTCAAGATACAAGACATTGTAAGTTTTTTCAGAAAATAAATTGTTTAAGTACTGAGAGCCAATCTTTTTAAGTTCATCCACACAACAAAAAATAATCTTGTTATCTTTCCTGCGTTTCATCTGCGTTGTTCATTTGGTATAGATCCTTTTCACATGACGTCACACAACTTCGGTTCGGCCTCGATGCTGGGGATCTTTACTTCCAGTGGATGGAGTTTACACAGTCTAATACATTTGCCACAAATACGGTATTAGGATATACTATGACAGTGTTTTTCAACCTTTTTTGAGCCAAGGTACATTTTTTTCCATTGAAAAAATTACGAGGCACACCACCAGCCAAAAATGTTAAAAAATGATATTCTGTCGCCTATATTAACAATATAGTCATTCTTATCAAAGTGTCTTAAATGGGAATCAAATAAACACAAAAAATATATATCTTCTTTCAAATAAAAAGTGCACTTAACATGTCTACTTCAAAAACACAGCTTGAACATAAATGCCACAACAATGTGGTCTGATAGAAAACTTCAGTGTTTTGCAAACTCTAATTCTGTCCAACAGCATTCTGTTACCAGGAATAACACAACACAACAATACATGAGAAAGAGGCAAGCTCACAGCTAATGCCAGTTCAATATCATCATCATGTATAAGTCCCTCGTACAATGTTTTAATGGATGAAGGTTATCATTGTTAACTATAACCCTATACCACCGAACATGTCATAATCAGCTCAGTGTACTTCAAAAGTGCCGCTGTTCGCGGGCTTACAGCAACAATTACCGTAATAACACCACAGTAATGCCCTATGTTGGTTGTGAAGTGCAGTTTCTCAGCTTTCAGAAACTGTTTGAATTTTTCCGATAGGTCGCGTTATTACGGTAATTCAAAGTTCCTTTGATCAGCGCCTCAGGCTCTGTGCTAACCAGCTGTTCGGCTAGTAGCGGCGATCGCCCGGCAGTATAGAGTTATAATATGTATGCTGTGTGTGCGTTTCAGATGGCTCTCATGTTGCAGAACTACCGCTGAGAACTGTCGGTCTGTGCATTCAACCGGTGCCTTTCGTGCCTCCAGTTTCTTGCTGTGGGGTTTTAAAAATGGCAGGCTTGATTGTGGTGAAGGAGTCGCTCTCATGACTCCGCTAGTGACGACACACCCTGGCCAATCAGTGCCATGCTGTACTCCGCGTCACATTTTTGTATCGCCTCGGATCGCTCAGAACCTCGGGTGAGTGAGTACGGAAAAAGGACCGGCAGAGTGTTCCTGATTCTAATGGAGATGCCGTCAAATCACAGCGAGTCGTTCCGTATGGAAACGCGGCTCAATTCTCTTGTTTCTATGTACAATGCAATTCGCTACCTGCTGCTATCTAGTCCAGTCATATGGAAGTATTACATGATTATGCTCCCAGTCACTACTACAGCACAGACACTCATATTAGGTGAAACTGGATAATTTCCCACGGCACACCTGATGATCTCCCACGGCACACTAGTGTGCCACGGCACACTGGTTGAAAAACACTGTACTATGACATGCAGACAAGTTTTCACTGACAACACGTTCAAAACTGGACAAAGGCTACAAATCTTCATTGAACATTATGGAGGTACGTGTTTTTGTCTTTTCTAGCTGTTAATTAATAGGATAGCATTAGTCAATTTGTTAGCTAGCTAACATTACATGACCTTTCTGCTTTGCAAATAGAAAGTCTTTAGGCTCTAATCTTGATCAGGTCCTTATAGTATATCCAGGGTTGCAACCTGTCACCATAAATAAGCAATCGTTTGTCATTTGGCAGTTAAATGTGGTTTCCCGGTGCTGCCTGAGCATACTGCAGTTTCAGTTGCCTACAGACACCAGTTATGCTAATACATTAACAGTAAATAAATAAATATTCTCAAAAAACTATATATATATATATGAAAGAAAGAGAGAGAGAGAGAGATATCTATCTCAGGAGGAGGGGCATTGAGAGAGAGAGATAGATATACATACATACATACATATATATGCGTGTGTATGTATGTGTGTATATGTATATATATATATATATATATATATATATATACACACAGCCCCCAGCTATTTAAAGATAGTAATACATTTCTAAGACAAACATAAGAGTGAATAGTATGCATTGCTTTTCATATATGCCCTGTATATTTTCTTTGCCAATTTATAATATATATATAATATATTACTGTTAAAATTTGCAGCAGCTTAAACTAACTATTAAGAGTTACAAACATGTACAGAGAGGTGATTAGTGTGACTGTCCTAGTTTGCGAGGTCTCATGACATAATGAAATCTATGTTCAAATTGACATATCTCACTTTGCAGGTCCTCTGCCAGATCCTCACATCATGGCCAGCAGGGAGAAGCTGAAAGACACACGTCCACAAGCAGGGATATACAAGCTGCTGCATGGACTTGAGGGGGATGAGGAGCTTGTCCTCTCAATGAGACAGAGACTTGATCATTTCTATCCTGACATCTACATGGATGTCTTCTTGTTGTAAACCCTGAGGAATTTAGTTTAATGTTGAAATGCAACTGAAATGCCTTTCCTCAATACATTTTCTCTGCCAATGCAAACTGGACTTATATTGCATATGTACTTCACACACACACACACACATATATATTTTTTTTTCAACAATCATTGCTAAATGTACAGTGTTTAATAGAATTATTAAATGTTTGCAAGAAACTGCCACAAATGTTGTTGTATTTTATGTTTCCCCTGTTCTACCTGTGGAAACCACTTTAATCTCAGTGCTTTTATTTAGCTTGTATTTTGTATAATATCTTGAGCTAGCTATTTGATTCATGGAGCTCATGTTGAAGCCAGGGAGCAGAACTGAACACATGAGTCAACAGTTCTTTATTCTTGTCTGTTTTACTTGTCAGATGTTTCTAGAAGATTCAAATGATTCGTTCTCCTTAGATAGGAGAAAGTTTAGGAAAAAGCATCTTTTTTTATACGTGCTGTTTTGATTTCATGTAGTATGTGTTTCTAATCTGATACGGAAAAAAGATCCTGATGGCTTCAAAATAAAACAAGTGGCACAAAAAATTGATGATTTCTGACGTGAGAAATTCTTTTTACCCCCAATATCACTCCTTTGCTTATGAAGTTTTTGTCATTATCAGGCTAGTAATTCAGATAAGACTGAATACATGTTCAATATGAAATGCTACTTTAAAATAACTCATTTTATGTTAGGGATAGTAAAATAGTGAATAGAATTGGTATTTGTGCTCAATCTGTAATAAATTCAAAAATTAGATCTCTAAAAAAAATATATACAAATGCAATGTCACCTACTGATCAGAAGGTCAGTGGTTCGATTCCCAGCTCCTCCGGGCTGCATGTCAAAGAATCCATTGGCAAGATACTGAACCTCAAGTTGCTCTCTGACACAAGCATTGGAATATGAATGTGTTTGAATGCTAAACAATAAAAGCACTTAGCTTAGTTACTCATGGAAGTGAATGGGTAAATGTGAACGTGTTGTATGAGTGCTCACACAGAGTAGAAAAGCACTATATAAGAACTAGTCCATTTACCAAATAGTTATGCTTTACATGTACCTGCAAAAATCAGGTTAATTCTACTTAAGAAAAATCATTAAATACATTTAACAAAATGAAGTAATTTATACAAAGGTTTTTTTTGTTTGATCTACTTAATAAAATGAAGTTGCTTTTACTTGCAAATTTCATTTACTACACTGAAAAGGTTTAGTGATTTATACAAAGTTTAGTTTTGCTTAATCTATTTAACAAAATTAAGTTCACTTTACTTGGATTTTATATTTCATGTAAAGAAATAAGTAAGTACTTTAAACACAGAAAAGTCTTGTTTGATCAACATAAATAAATTATGCAAATAGTTGCCTTAATTTTATTATGTAGATAGGGCAGGATATTTTTATCAGTGTGAAGGATCTCAGCTTCCCACTTATCTGTGCGTATTTACCTTCACACAACATTATGACTATTAAAAATACTGCAGAAATAGCAATCGTGAACAGTTGCTGTCATGCTCCTGGTTTGGTTAACCCAGTATTTATGAGTTCTTGGTCTTTCAGGTTTGATTTATTTAAATATTCTATGTGTTTAAATTGGTTTCATGTATTCTCCTAGTGTATTTAGGTGCCGTTTACACGAAGCCGTTTTCACTGGAAACGGTGTCGTTTTGATGCGTTTCAGCCTTTCGTTTACACGATGACGTTTCAGAAACGATCCGCGTTTACACGATGACATCTGAAACGATGGAAACGATGAAAACGATGTAGTTCCCATGCCAGGCCACAAGTTGGCGTTGGTTTTCTCTTTGCAAAGTTTGTTTATGCAAGACGCGCATGCGTGGAGTGACACAGTAGGTAGTGCGGCAAATTGTTCATTACTTACAAAACGGCCAGTGTGAGAGGTTTTGTGTGGACTGACGATGAGGTTGGATCGCTGCTGCACACAACGCTGAATTACAAAATGGTAAAAACACAAGAAAAGCACAAGAAGCACTCGTGAATCCGCGAGTACTGTCTATCAATTTGCGCGTGCGCGAAAAACTGTGGCCGTCGCAACCATAGTGCGCATGTGCGAGTCGAGCGTTTTCAAATCACCCCGGTTTCAAGTGTTTACACGAGAACGCAAGCCGGTGCGTTTCTGAAACGCTCCACTCTGGACCCCGTTTCTGAAACATCGTTTTCACTCTGTTGTCGTGTAAACACAAGGCCGAAACGCATCAAAACGACACCGTTTCAAAATGAAAATGGTCTCGTGTAAACAACACCTTAGTTTTGTTCCTAGTTCTCGGTTACTTTAAGTTTAGTTCTCCTTCAGTGCTCCACCCTCTTGCATCAATTGTCCTGAATTAAATTCATTCATGTGGTTGTTTTTGCTGTTCCTTGTGCTTTCTTTTAATTTTGCTTCTCTTTTCTCATCCTCTGTGATTTAGCTGACTCGTTCTCCTTTGCTGTCTCCACTTTCCCATTTGCCTCTCTGTATGTATACATGGTGATGTTCTCCCATTAGCTCTCCATCAGAGTGTCTGTTCTCCTTGTTCTAGTGTTTCCTTGGCCCAGTGTGTTTTCTAGTCGTTTATAGTTTTCTGTTTTCCCCTATTTGGACTTAATGCTTTACCTTTTGGATTTTGCAAACAGTCAATAAATGGCTTGCTTTAAGTTCAACCCAGTCATTCCATTCTGCAAGTCAAACAGGGATCACAGAAACAACAACAATAAAAGTACACAGGATATAACAGTACAAAAGTTAAACTATTAGTGTGTCAGTGTGTCAACCAGGAAGAATCTCCATAACAGAGTCCTTGAAAGCTAACTTGTGAATAACTGCTTGGCTGCAGCAGTTTGTAATAACAGAATTCCAAATACAGTGTTTATTTTGTCTATACAGTTAACATGAAAACAAGACTCAAATGCAGATGAATATTCAGAGGTGCTCCTGATGGAGGAGAGAGTAGCTCAGTGTAGTATTTAGCCAAGGTGAATACTGCAGTGAATGATGGTGCAGGGTTTGTCTCCTTTCTCCTAAGGCAGGGAAGTAGTGAAGAACAAATAGGTAGGAGGATTCCTTTCAGAAGGTGATCATGATTCCACAGGTGATTTACAGAGAAGGAGAAATGCCAGTGGGCACAGAGGCAGATGCACTGAGGATCCCTAGATCTTGTCTTCCTCTCCAAGGGAAGGGAAGAGACTAAGCTAAGTACTTACTAAGTACTTATTATTTTTGAAACACAACAGAACTTGAACTAGTTACCACTGATAGCTGTCTGGAACCTAGTGGGTGAAGATCCAGTCCTTTAATTGCAGGAGAAGGATGAGAAACAGATGAGGAAAGAAAGAAAGGAGGAGAAAGAATGCAGTGAGGAACTGTAGACAATGGCACATACTCTTGACATTAGAAGATTTGAGATTCCTTTATTTTATTACATATCAAGCATACGCAATGAGATTCAGGTGCGCTACTCATAACAGCATTCAAAAAAAAAATAAATAAATAAATAGAATAAGTAATTAAAAGAAAACAGAAGGGAGAAGAACAGTTTGTGTGCCGGATGGTGAGGGTCTTTGTTGATTCTTGATGCCTTCTGGAGGCATCGAGAAGTGTAAATATCTTCCAGGGTGGGCAGACGTGTGTTGATGATGCACTCAGCAGTCTTTATGGCTCATTGTATCGCCTTCTTGTTAGCTGCTGAGCTGCTGCTGCACCATGTGAGGATTCCATGGGCCAAGACACTCTCAATGGTACATCGATAAAAGGTGACCGTGTGATGTTGTGACAGATCAAGTTTTCTTAGTGTTCTCAGAAAATACAGTTGCTGCTGTGCTTTCTTGATCAGTGATGTGGCCTGGTACACAGTCGTGTGTGTACAGAGAGATGAGAAAGGGGCTCAGCACACAGCCCTGAGGGGCCCCAGTTCTGAGCGACAGGGTGGTGGAGTGATGGGGTCCCGTCCTGACTGAATGTGTCCGGTCTGTGAGGAAGTCCTGAATGCACCGGCAGGTGTTGTACTGGAGGCTGGACATCTTGGAAAACAGTCTCCTAGGGAGGATGATATTACAAGCAGAACTGCAGTCTACAAACAGCAGGCTGGATCCAGGTGTAGCAGGGTGGGGTGGGGTGCAGTGCCGACGGTATCATCCGTTGACGTATTTCATGATGACAGCTGTCAGAGCCACCGGCCTGTAGTCTGCCAGACCATATCTGTACATTTATACATGCTGTAGAACCATTTTGTGGACTATTTCAACTTATTATACAGCAATAGAATCTTCAGAACCCTAATTTTAATAATATGTATGAAAGAAATCCATAGTAACTACAGAATGTAGGTAAAAAGTGCAGTAACCCACAAAGAAATTAAAAATCATTTTTTGTATTTACATATTTTGCTAGATACAGAAATACCATAGCTGTAAATGCTAATGAAAACAATAAAGCACAAGGAGTATGTTTTGTTGTTTGTGCTCTTTACGTGAGGACAGATACAGCACTCTGTGACACTGTGTAAATTTTCTGGTTTTATATGCAAAAAGAATTTTTACTCTATCCTATGTGGTTGCAATTTGACCACCATCTAAAGACAGTTCAGAACGCAGGCGCTCCGCCTGGTCACAGAGGGGACTGCAGTGTGCTTAGGGACTGGCTCCATAGTTGACACCTTTAGGCAGCGAGGCATGGTGCACTGTGACAGGGATCAGCTCAAGACGTCAGTAAGAACTCCAGACAGTTCTCCTGCATAATCTTTTTTTTTTTTTTTTTTTTTTTTTTTTTTTTTTTTTTTTTAGCCTGTCATGTCTGGTAGATCTTGCAAGCAGAACTGTGATCTGAATGCGTTGTTGTGCCAAACATATTTGCTATTTCAAGATGAGCTCTATAGGTTCTCAATAGGCTCTTCTTGTTGTTGTTTTAACCCTTTATTTTATTTATCTGAGTTATTTTTCCACATACTATGTAACAGCCAGAGCTGACAGGCTGAAGAAGAGGAAAATAAAGAGAAGAAAAAGGGAGAGAGAAAGGGAGCAAAAAAAAAAAAAAAAGGGGAAAGAGCACAAGTCTATTAATCAGATACTTCATCACTTTAACATATAAAAAAATACTATCAATACTTGCAAAAATAAATTTGTGTGTGAAAAACAAAACTAACAAAGCATGTTACGCACACCAACAATTTTGTTGAGTTGTGATTGAGTGGGCGTTTGTGTCTGTGTCATGTTTGTGTCTGTGTCATGGAACGTACTTACCAATGCATAATCCTTGAGTACCCGTCCAGGCACGCCGTCAGGTCCAGTCGCTTTCCAGACGTTAATCTTCCATAATATGTGAGTGATGTCATCTGGTTGCAAAATGAGTGCCTGGCTGTCATTGAGAGGCACTGGTATGATGGCTGGCACATACCTGTCAAGTTTTGTATTTAAAAATTTCCCACTGCTGAAAATACAAGTTGAATACATTGAAATCTGAATTTTGTATTTTTGCCTGTAAAAATATTGTGTGGGAGATATTGCCTGTTGAAATATTAGAAAAATGAAAATCATGATTCACGAGGTCAAATATAGGGCATGGTACCCAAAGTTTGGAGGGCCATATCTCAGAAACCCTTTGGAGCTGAGGCCTATAATATTGCATGTGTTCATTATACACATAGAGGTACTTTCATAATAATTTTCACTCAAATCTGAGTTGGTGACCCGGGAAGGATTTTGGCTTTTTGGTTGAGTTCATATGGAATGGCCCCTAGGTGTTTTTATGGGAATGTGGATCTTTCAGATCAATTTAAGAAGTGATTTTGATCATGTTTCACATTTTGTTGTGTCATGTAGCGTGGGGCACTGGTCTTGGTCTCGACTCGGTCTCGGGTTAGGTGGTCTTGACTACAACACTGCTGATGCGTTCCTTGGAGTGTGATTGTGTGTGAATGTTAGATAGAAAGCACTTAGATGTAGATAAAGTGTTGGGGTGAATGGAGACATTGTGTATAAAGCACCTTGAATGTTCAAATAGAGTAGAAAAGCATTTTGTAAGAACCAGTCCATTTGACCTGGTCTAAGGCAAGAATTTTATGGCTGGATGGGGGAAAGAACCTGTCCACCTATCCAGCCTATCCCAGCTGTCACTGGGTAAGCACATCCAGGGGCAGGTCACTGGTCCATTACGGAGCTAACACAGATAAACAGACAACCACTCACAGTCACATCCACCGCTATGGCCAATTCAGATAAATTATTTTAGCCAAACAAGCATGTTATCACACTGTAGAGGGAAGAACCCACAGAGGGACAGGGAGGACATCCAAAATCCACACAGAAGAGTAAGAGTAGAAAAGGCTTGATGGAGTCTCATCAGCAGAATGAAAAACTTAAGATAAACAAAAAGAATGTTATATTATTTATGTACAGTGTATAAAACAATAAGGGGCCACAGGATCAAGCTAACTGCAACCATGTGAGAAACCAGACAAAAAAAGTAAAACATGAAAACATGAAAACATTACAAACATTGTTTCAACAAGTTTTTATTAGTTTATTTACAGGTTTCCTAAAACTTCGGACAGACCAGGCAGGAGGGAGGAGAAAGAAACACTCCAGCTGCTTTTCACAGATATGGAAATCCAGCTGCTGGGAAGTTACATATCAGCACCGGGTGTGTGATGATGGACGCTGCGATCATCAGACCCAGCTGTTTTTTTAGATCCAGCCTAAGCAGCTCTCACACTTCTAAACAATTTGTACAGTGCATTTATGTCAATTACATATAATATGGGCGATGGGGCTGAAGGAGAAGAAATATATTTGTTGAGCACGAGGGCTTCGCAAACTAGACAGTAAAAGCAGATTACTGATTAAAAAATGTGAGCCACTGGCACCCAATCAATTACTACAATAATGTACACATTTGAGTCTGCCAATCAGTTAAACATGGAATACAGAAAGATTTTCCTTGTCAGTTGGTAATTGAAGTAAGTGGATCACAAAGAGCAGCAGCAATGTAGCATCAAGTGGGATTTACACAGTAAACACGAGCGTATCAGGTTATTGATCCGAAGAATAGAAGAAGCACCATCAGTGATTTGTGTTATGTCATCATAGAAATGTTCTACACAGTTACATCAATATTAATATGATGTCATACTGAAGCAATTTCATCTCACTGGGTCAGGGGTTGTTGGGAAGTTGTCATGGGAACCTGTGTAGTGATGGTGATTCGCTGCCTTGTTTGACATCGAATCATCCCTATGATGGCTCTTCTGAACCTGCAAGAAAAGATGATTTAAGTCACAGCACCGTTACTACACACTACATACACATATACACACTACATTAAAACACACAGAAACATTCCACACATTGGTTTCTTATCTAAAAGGGCACTGGCACAGGAATATTAACTCTATGATGGCATCCTGAGGAGAAAACACTCACTTTTTGTTGGCAATGACGTAAATACAGGGGTTGTAAAAGGTGGAGGACTTGGCAAAGAGTGGAGCAATAATAGCCATGGGAGCAGGGATAGTCTTAGGGTCACTGAACGATGCCCACAGACACACCATGGAGTATGGAGACCAGGCAACCAGGAACATGACAATCATTACAATGGACATCTGTCATCAACAAACAGCATTTAGATAAAACATGCAAATTTTATACATTTATATATTTCAGTTTTCAAGCACATCATGGTTTGAATTACAGCACTTTTAGGTCTTTTGTATGCCATAGCCTTGATCAGTGTGGTTCTGTGTTTACAACATTAGCAGGGATAGTAAACAGTAAACACACCACTCCAAAAATTAACACTTTGAAAACTTCAGATCTCAATGGAAAAAAATCGTGCTGATGTCTACACTGATATGGCCCGGGGAAGGTGTTAGGAATGAAAGAATATCACATCGTCTGATGGAAATGAAAATGATCATCTACGGAGGGCTGAATTCAAAGACTCCCTAAAGATCAAAGTGAAGAAATGATTCAGCAGGTTTGTGCGCTTTGCTGAAACTTGATTGCAGCAACTCAAAATGGCACTGAGTAGTTTATATGGCCCCACAGTGTCAGAGCATGCTCCTAATGCTCCCCCTGTTTGTTGGGTTGTGTCATTGTTGCCCCTCTAGTGCACCTGTTGTTAGTTTTGTTAACATCAAATCATCTGAACCTGATCAACAACAACAACTCTGACTTACCTGACCATTGATTTGATACTATACTCTGATTGAAACTCTGATATTCTGATAAAATTATTTTGAGCAGTGTGTGTAACATGGAAAACATAGACTGGATGGTTGGTCATAGCTATGCTTGTATTGCACACATGTTTGATAAATATAGATGCATGTGGCATCAACAAACAAAGCCTAAACAAAAGAGTGAGTGTGGCTCAGCTTCTACCTTGGTGACATCCATCTGATCGGACCAGTCCATGTTAATGCTGTCCAGGCAGTTGCTTGCTTTGTATCTCCTGACAGTGACTGATACTTTGTAGTAACAGTAAAACATGACACACAGAGGAACCACAAAGTTCACAGCAATCACTGCCATGGTGTAAGAGATGAAAGAGCTGTGGGAGGGAAACACACACAGTTACAGTCTCCCTGCACATTTGTTTTAGCTGTGACATTAACATTTTAAACAAAATCCTAATTATTGAAATCCAGTCCATCCATATTTCACACAGACATACTAAAAATGTAAGTGAAAAAGTAAGAAAAAAAACAATGTTTGCAGCACTACACAGTATATACAAGTGGAAGAAAATGTTTGTGATTTTATTTGGATAAACCGGGATTTCTATACTGTGCCTGAGCACATCTGCCTCCCAAAGTTCAGCCCATCTGATTAGTAAATGGTAAATGGACTAGTTCTTATATAGCGCTTTTCTACTCAATCAGAGCACTCAAAGCGCTTATACAACCTGTTTGCATTCACCCATGCACTCCCATTCATACAAGCACTTCCATCATTAATTAATTAGGCTAAGTGCTTTTTTAATTAACTAGCATTCACACGCATTCATACTCCGACAGAACGGTCAGAGAGCAACTTGGGGTTAAGTATCTTGCCCAAGGATACATTGGCATGTAGCCTGGAGTAGCCAGGATTCGAACCGCTGACCTTCCGATCAGTAGGTGACCTGCTCTACCTACTGAGCTACAGCCACCCCAAGTGTGCGATTAGTGTGATTTCTGTGTGCCATGCCTGGGAGCGGTTAAGTGTGTCCTGACCCACTCAGACCCACTCAGAGCAGCTGGCCCCACAAGAACTCTAATACTTCCTCAACAACTGCCTCTGTGAAAGCAAGCCTGCCACTGCAGGCACCCAGTACATACAGCAGCGTTTCCAGCTCCCTTCATGATTTTTTTATTTTTTCAACCCAGATTTTGCACTGTTCACTGCTTAGAACAATGTTGCCCCGTCAGCTCCAGTTCACTGCTGCAGCTTCCCTGCTGCCAGCTCTAGTCTCCTTCTGCCAGAGACACCTAGGTCCCAGCCCGCTATTGTATGAAGCAGGAGACCTACGATTAGATGAATGGCAATTAGATTACTGGCTGATAGCTGTGCCAGACAGTCTCCCCACTGAATCCACTGCTCCACCCTTCCCCTGCAGCTGAGCCAAGAACAACAGCCCGCCACCCCAAAGTGTTAAAGAGAGAAAACATGCAAGAGGAAAGTTGAGATATTGACACAAACTGATGGCTACGCTTTAAGGGCCGTTTAAATGCAGGAAAATGGGGGAGTGGGAGCAACGGTGCTTGAGCAAGGCAAGTCAAAATTATAGAGACACTGCAATTGAAGAGCTGCACATTTTATGTCTTTATCGAACATGCTGAGTAATATCTTATAGAAGGGATCCTCAAATCCAGGCCTCGAGGTTTTGCAAGTTTTAGTTGTGTCCTTCATCCAACACACCTGAGTCAAATATAGAAGTCATTAGCAGGACTCTGGAGAACTTGACTGCATACTGGGGAGGTAATTCAGCCATTTAATTCAGGTGTGTTGGATGAGAGACACATCTAAAACCTGCAGGACACCAGCTCTCAAAGCTTGGATTGGCCACCCCTGCTGTATTTAATTCATACATATTATATTTGCTCAGGGGTTCTATGAGTCTAACAGAATCATAATATTGAACCTTTCTGTAAAACACTGATATCAATATTTGCTTGCTGCCAGTAAAGTAGAGACGATGTACACACAGAACAAGCTGAATAATGAAAATGACAGCATGAAGCAATTATTTAACTGCACTGATAATGTTTATAAAGAAACAGAAAATGTAAAGATGAATTGATTACAGTGAACCCTCGTTTATCGCGGGGGTTACATTCCAAAAAATAACCTGCGATAGGCGAAATCCGCGAAGTAGTCAGCTTTATTTTTTACAATTATTATACAGTACTATAGAAGGAAACCAAAGATCAAAACCTGTTTTCAAGCCGAACACATTCTGTGCTGGACAGAGACGAGGGACGGAGGAGATTGATTGACAGCCAATCAGGACGCAGAACACGATGCGCGTTCATACACTGTTAAAAAAAAAAAAAAAAAAAGCATAAAAAAACTGCACTAAAAAAATCCGTGAAACAGCGAGGCCGCGAGAGGTGAAGCGCGTTATAACGAGGGTTCACTGTATTGCTGAGTTCTGTCAGTGAACAGCGCATTTATACGACAGAGAGGAGCGGGATTGCGCAACAATGATGTATACGTGAGAGTGTAGTCTGCTCTAAAGAAATATGGCAGAAATATGTGGAGCTCTGTTCAAACATTTAGGGTGAAGACTCAGTGAAAAGCTACTTTAGGAGAGGGACCCAAAGATTTGGCTCTTACATTTATGGGAATAATCCCGCACCGGTGACGTGTCTAAAAAAAGCGATTCCTGGTATTTGCCGAACACTGCAGTATTTATTTATTTATTTATAAGTACAAAAACTGCGTATGCTGACCCGTAGGAGAGCGTGAACAGGGCGTTAATGTTCGGTCTGAATAACCCTGACCTGATGAATAAATAAATAAGTACACTAATTACTAGGGATGCGCCGATCCGATATTCAGTATCGATATCGGTCCGATACTGGCCTAAATTACTGGATCGGATATCGGAAAGAAATTTAAAAAATGTAATCCAATACATTAAAAAACGTTTCGCTCACATTATCTACATTACAGGGCTCTGTCGTCGTCTTCTTCTTGTGGGTTTGTGGTTGACCAAACCAGCTTAGAGCTGCATTACCACCACCTACTGGAATGGAGTGGAGTGGATCAGCAAATAACCCCCTCAGTTCTCCGTCGCTGCGACGGATTCCCTTTGACACTGAGCGATCATCGCTGACATGTTTTTCCGCCTCCGCTGCTCTCTGCCTTGTTTGTGTGTTGTGCTCGCTGTGCTGAGAATCAGCTGTTATTTTTTTCTCTACTTCAGCTCCCGGACATACTGCTAGCGAGCGCAGGTATTAGCACTGGTAACTGTCCGGTACCGGAAGGACCCCTTCCCCGTCAAAATATTTTTGATACTTTAATCCCTGATTTGTGACTAAATATAGACCTGCAGTAGAAACGTATTTAGGAGAATGCTTGTGAATATAAAGCATTACAAGATTACGCTCACACAGCTCCCAGTTTTTCAACATAAACACTGATGACGCAACAGCAGCAATCAGCTGATTTACGTGCAGTCTGTCTGCACAAGAGGAAAGAGGCGGAGCCGGTGAGCTCAGATGGAGCAGAAGGAAATGTTTTTCTAGTGTCCAAAAAAAAGCCTTTTTGGGCGCCCGGGTGGCTTGGTGGTGAAGCCGCCGACCACGTGTGTATGCCGCGCATTGCCGTGCGGGCTGCGCGGGTTCGAGTGTCAGCCTGTCGCCAATTTGCCTGCGTGCCTTCCCCTGTATCTTCCCCGCATTTCCTGTCTCTCTCCACCGCTAACAAAAGCCGCTGTGGCCAAAAACGCACACAAAAAAAAAAAGAAGCCTTTTCGTCCCTGTAACCTCCATTAAACCTTTACTGGGAAACAGCTGGAGGTCCTTCATCAACCACCTGATCAGTAAGTGAAGAAAAGAGAACTTTGTAGCTGCTCCATCCACCCTGTTTGTTTCACACAGGGAAAAACTGCAGTACAGAAGTTAAAATGTGCAGATGAACCGTTAATGTGAAAAAAGTATTTCTTATCCAGTTACTTGGGTAATCAATATAAATAGAATACGCAATTGCTAAAATAATCGATAGTTGCAGCCCTAATGAAATTTGCAACATGCCGTAAGCCTCACCTTCTCACACAGAAGCAACAGGATTCAGGTGATAGTTATTGTTGTAAGTAAGTAAAGTTTACTTATATAGCGTTTTTCACAGACAGAAAAGCGCTGTACAATAATTAAAACACAATATCACCCCCCCCTTCCCCCACAAAACACTATGTTAAAAACATAACATTACCATATTAAAAGAAAAGGAATAAAAATAAAGTCAGAAACCAGAAAGCCTGGTTAAACAGAAAACTTTTCAACTATTTTTTAAATGATGCCACAGAGTCAGCTAAATGGAGCTGGAGTGGTAAACAGTTCCAGAGCTTTGGTGCCACTGCCTAAAAAGCTCTGCCCTCCCTGGTCCTTAGTCTTGTATGTGGGACAACTAAAAGACTTTGATTTTTTTGTGTGAGAGACTGTTGACTTCTTTTTTTTTGTTTTAATGTTTTTAAATGCCTGGATCAATTGTTTTTTTTTTTCGGATTTATATCGGTATCGGCCGATATCCAAATGTAAAATATAGGTATCGGACATAAAAAAGTGGTATCGTGCCATCCCTACTAATTACATGATGTTCTATCACCGGTTTTACAAATAATTTATAGACTGCATCATTTTAAAATGTAGTAGACTGCCTGCGACAAACCACTTTGTCTTTTTGTGTAAATTAAAATCGCATCCTCTGAAAGCGGCGCTCAAAAACAAAGTGTCCACACCTTTGGATAAAATAAATTAATACTGTGTATTTCTGGTAAATGCTACAGTAATTTTAAGGGCAGAAAGTAAGTAAGTAAGTAAGTAAAGCTTTATTTATATAGCACCTCTCAAAACAGGTGTTATGAAGTGCTTCACAACAGGACAAAGAATAATAACAAAATAAAAACAAATTAAACAAATGCCAAGCTAAAAAGATGTGTTTTTAAAAGACCTTTAAAATACATCAATGAGTCCGCCGTTCAAAGATGGACAGGGAGAGAGTTCCAGAGACGGGGAGCCACTGAGACAATAGCTCTGTCTCCTTTCGTTTTCAGTCTTGTAGAATGCACAGACAGTAGTCCCTGATCACATGACTGCAGTGATCTAGAAGGGGTATATAAGTGAAGGAGTTCACTAATATACAATGGGGCTTGCTCGTGAAGAGCTCTAAATGTAAGTGCCAAAATCTTAAACTGTATTCTAAATTTCACAGGTAGCCAGTGTAACTGGTGATGTGAGAATATTTGGAAGATTTAGTCAGAAGCCTAGCAGCAGCATTCTGAACAGCCTGTAAACGCTCCAGCGAATGTTTGCTAAGACAGGTAAACAATGCATTACAATAGTCCAGGCGAGAGGATATAAATGCATGAATAACCATCTCAAGTTCAGAATGAGATATGATGGAAGTAAGCTTAGCAATATTCCTAAGGTGGAAGAAACAAGAGAAACTACCTTTGCAGACACGTAAGTGGGCCCAGACTATCATTAGCATTCCAGAGGATTCTTCTGTGGAAGGAATTCTCCCTCTCTCCCACCCCCACTGTGGGCCGCTGCGGCCGGCTCACTGGCTGGGAGCGGCAATTTTAACAGGCAGCATCTCTAAGTTGTAATAGGCATACGGTTTAAGTATGCCTATTAAGACAGTGATTCGGTGAGCCCTCTTTGTAGGAATCAGCAGAAAGTATTTCTAACAGTAAAAACAGTCCAGTTTGTATTTCCTTTAACTGTAGGACCATGTTTTTCCCATTTTAATGTTTGTTGATCAGCTGTCCCGCATGATTTGCATCACAGTGAAACTTTTTCACCTCTCAGTGATCACCTGTGAAATAAAACACTTCCTGCTGACAAGAAGCTCCACCCACCACCATCTCTGTTACATCACAGTTACATCACCCAGCTCGTTTCCCTGCCCCCACCTCCATAAAGTTAGCATTGGTCTAATTCACTTTAATTTGGTGACTCAGTACACCAAAATCTCTAATTTCTTTATATTTTACAGGAAATAGGTGCATACCTGTCAGGTATTGTATTTAAAAATATGGGAAAATTTCCACCACTGAAAATAGAAGTCGCTATGATATCATCGCCCAATTTGCATAATTGGTCATTTGCCTGTAGTTGCAATTGAGGCTGTAGAAGAGAGGAAAAACATCTTTGGAGAGACAAAAAGTGAAGAAAAATAACACATAAATATGTTTAGAACTACAAATAAACTTTAGGAAATAACTTAATAACTTGAAATGCTTTGCCTAGACCCACATTACCGTATTTTCCAGACTATAAGTCGCACTTTTTTTCATAGTTTGGCTGGGGGTGCGACCTATACTCCGGAGCGACTTATAGTCCGAAAAATACGGTACATAGATCAATCTTGTCCTGTATTGTTTAATGTTAGAACATCAAATTTAATGAAAACACTGTGGGGTGAGACTGCTAGCTATGTTCAACTCTTCTCCTTTATCTCAGTCACTGTTGCCAACTTGTGTAAGAAACCTTGCTGTCGGCCGTCTCAAAGGTTGATAACGGCTGAAGCGACGACTGGGGATGGGACTGGAGGGAGGCTTGGTGTTTAAGTGAGGTTCAGGGGTTTGAGGGTGGAGTCGAAGTGAGGTCTGGGCGATGCCAAAGCGTAAGAACACAGTAAGAAGGCTTTATGTACACAAAACATGGTGACAATGGAGATTTTTGCTGTTGCCAGTTGCTTTTTGGAAAAAATTCGCTACAGGGGGTCAGAAAAGCCGCTAAGCTGGCAACACTGAGTCAACCGAGGTCCAGTTGTTTTTCCAGGTTTGTTCCAGCTGTCGGCACTAACCTCGCGAGATTAGTGACAGAATTCAGTTTGGAGCGGTAGGATTACTTTTTAAAAATTATTACATTAAAATACAGGAAATTACAGGAAAATAATAATACGGGTGGACGGCGAGACGGAGGGATAAAATACAGGAGTTTCCCGGCCAAAACAGGAGACTTGACAGTTATGAATATTGGCTGGGTGAGGCTTTAGTTTTTTCCCTTCCGGTGGCTTGCGTTGTTCTATTGCGTCTGTTGCGACACACCTGTGGCTGATTACGGAGCAGTGTCGCGGCAGCATAAGGGGCTCGACACACGGGGAGCGACGTCGCTCGCTCTCCATTCATTTCCTATGGAGCTTGTGCGATGAGGCGACAATCGCTTGCCCTCCCCCAGCTAAGCGACCGGCGACATTCGTGCATGTGAAATTTCGAGCTCGTACACGTAGACGTGCACACGCGACCAGGCGACGCGACACAACAAAGTTGGAAAATGTTCTACTTTTGTCGCTGTCGCGTGGCACTAAACCAATCAGTGAGGGTTTCATTGACTGACCAATGAGCAGAGAGTATGCTACACGCTGCAGTCTGCAACCACTTTGAGCACGAAGGAAAGCATCGTTCTGTGTTTGACTTTCCTATGTTATATGACACTTCACACAGTGATTACCGACTTACACATAAAAGGCTGCCGTATGGGAACGTGTTGGCACAAGACCAACGTTAAACAGACGGAAAGAGAGGACTTTTGTGCTAATATAGGATGAACCCAAGGTTGTCTTTTTCTTTTGTAGAGGAGACTTAACAGCAAGATTTCTGTCAGTTCCAATAAAATCTTCGGACTCAACTTTATTGCCGTGTCTGACACGGACTGCTTTTAAAATGTCTAACCAATCACATTTCTTAGAGATGAATGACATGAGAGCGCGATTCGCAATGCTGCCGTCGCTATCGCCTCCCGTGTGTTCGGTTTCACTCCAGTGGCGATGTGGCCCATTTGTCGCTGTCGTTTGTCGCTCCCCATGTGTCGAGCCCATAAGAGTGCTGGGATTCAGCCTTGCAGCAGTCCTCTTTTTCCTCTGCCATTTGGCAACAACTGCAGCTGTGCCGGAGCTGAATCAATTCACTGCGTGATCACGCACGGTAGGCTAACTGTGGTACTTTGGCACCGCTAGCAACAAAGTTAGCAGCATGCCCATGGCTGTTCCATCACGGGTTTGTGTCTCTGGGTTGAGCGCGTCTTCTCTGCTCTCAAGCCAAGCTAATTGGTGGCTACTACTATTGTGGGATTTCGCGCTCAAGCCAGAGACACAAACCCATGATGGAACAGCCACGGGCATGCTGTTAACTTTGTTGCTAGCGGCGCCAAAGTACCACAGTTAGCCTACCGTGCGTGATCACGCAGTGAATTGATTTGGCTCCGGCACAGCTGCAGTCGCTGCCAAACACCAAGAATGGCAGAGAAAAAAGAGGACTACTGCAAGGCTGAATCCCAGCACTCTCATGCTGCCCTTACACTGCTCGGTAATCAGCCACAGGTGTGTCGCAACAGGCGGAAATAGAACAAAGCGAGCCACCGGAAGGAAATGACCACCAAACTAAAGCCTCACCCAGCCACAAATAGGTGCAGCCATTTATTGAAACATACATGAATGCAGTTTATAAGGTTGTGAGGGATTTGCACATACCAGCCAGAAACCCACCGAATGGTTTCAGAAAAAGTTCTTAATTTATTACAAAAATTATCTCCAAAAATTATAAGCTGGGCCCAGAACAAAAGTCAGCAAACAACTTCAACTCAGGGAGGAACTCAAACACAAAAAAACCCCCACAAACAAGACAAAAGGGGAACTTAAATAGTAGCTGATCAGACCACTGCTGACAAACAGAAGGGGGTAAACAACTAACAAACAACACAAAATAACAAACAAAACTTAATTAACAAACAAATTCCCCCCTCCCCTTACAAACAGATGGTAGAACCCACTAAGGAGTTTATGCCGGCCATATAAGGAGAAGGGCAGCTGGAGCTTCTTGTTGTCCTCCAGCAGCAGCTCCATAGAAACTGATAACTCAAACAAAAGAGAAATTAATCCCACAAAATAGCAAAGTGACACCTAAAGTTAACTAAATGTGTGCACTGCAAATAGTCAACTAAGGAATGAGGCTAAATAAAGTATTAATTGAAAATCTAACATACACAAATATATAAATACACTTTAAGAATAAAAATATAAACCAATTACCAACCCTGATCAGCTTTAATGTGGGTGACAGCAGGAACGGCTGTCACAAAGGTTCAAAATGAAGCCTGAAAGCCAGTATTTGGTATGACCGCTTTTATTCTTCAGTCTGAACTCTGAGGCAGCTTTCTGTAATTTCTGAAGTCTTCAGGAACAGTTCTCCAGGCTTCTTGAAGGTCATTCAAAGCTCTTCTTTGGATGTTTCTGCCTTTTGTTGCATTCACTGTCAGGACTCCCACACTGCTTCAGTAATGTTGAAGTCTGGGCTCTGGGGAGGCTAATCCATGACTGTTAGTGTTCCACTGTGTGTTTTTCAACCCAGGTATGCTTTTACTGCAGTGCCAGCGTGCTTGAGACTTTTCTGTGCTGATAAAAGATTTTTGACAAGATCTCAGCACCAGTGGATGAAATGCAGCCCCAAACCATGAAAGAACCTGCACTGTGTTTCACAGACAGCTCACTGTTGCACCTCACTCCTGATTTCCTCCATACATATCGATTATAATTTGAACAGACATTTCCAATTTGTGCTCATCACTCTATAAAACCAATTAAGTGCCATTTTTGAGTAATTCATAGTTTATTTTTAAGAGCCTTTAAAAAATTCCAAAAAGCAGGATTCATGTGTATCAATCAGTTTATCTTCAGTACACATTTCTGAGAAGGCTGATGGGGCAGCTGGGACAATACTGTAATGTAAATCAGGTTTGAAACCAGGGAGCAGAAGTGGGAGGAGGTGGTGGGTGTTCATATTAATGCCCATGGCACATTATAAGCTACCTTTAGTAGGTAACTTATAAAATAATTTTATAATTGATAAAAGTGGAACTTCATGCAGAACTTCTAACAAGAGACAGAAAGCGTAGATTGCTCAGCGCAACGCTACTTAAAAAAAAACTATTTATTCATTTACTTATTTATTAGATTCACAAAAATAAATTGATCAAATGAATGTTTGGTGATTTGCAGTGGAAAATGTGTGAAAGGTCATACTGACTACAAATTTATCAATCTATTTTAGATTTTCCAAACTTGTTCCACCATTGGTTGCAGCTTTTTTTTTTAGACAGTGAAAATAATTCAGCATGAAATGTTAACAAAATATTTGTGAATCACAGAAGTCAAAGTTTTTGTGAAGAAAGCGCCACCTCTTGGTGACACTCTGCAATTGAAGGAAAGGGGTGTGGTCTTGCTGGGAAGTACATATGCCCAGAAGTAGGGGGACTTCCAGCCAGCTCCCAGCTGGGTGGGAGTGGTAACCTTAAGTGGCTTCTACTGTAGCAAGAAAAAACATCAACTTAAAGAGCAGAAAAGTCATTATCTGTTGCAGTGACCAACTCTTTACCCCCAACATCAAGCAAGCCTTTTATTGTTTTTGTGGTGCTGTTTTTTTCAGTTTTACCAGCCAATGCAATAAAATCTCATTCAAATGTGCAGTGATTGTTATATAGCTTCAATGACAATAAAGTCATCTACGGATGACCCTTATTAAAAGTTCACATACCCTGGAAGTTTTGGCATGATAACATACACACAAACTGAATCTGTTTGCTTGCAATTAGTGTCTGTGTGTGTGTGTGTGCGTGCCTGTGTGTGCGTGCGTGCGTGTGCATGAGTGTGTGGCTAAAAAGTCAGTGAGTTTCTGGGCTTGTGATAGACCTCCATGTTTTATCTGGTATTTCTCCAATGCTGTTGGAGCCATGGGGAAAGGAAAAGAATTATCAAAGGATCTGTGGGAGACGATAGCTGAACTTCATAAAACAGGATAGAAAAGGATATCCAACGAATTGGGAATGCCAGTCAGTTGTGTTTCAAGTGTTTCAAGATGCACAATGAGGAGGAACTTGGAGAAAAATGGACTGCATGATCAAGTCGCCAGAAGAAAGACATTACTGCGCCAATGCCACAAAGCAGCCCACTTACAATATGCTAAACAGCATGAAGGCATGCCTCAGAACTCCTGGAACAAAGTGATGAGACCAAAATTGAAGTTTTTGGCCACAACTATAAACACTACATTTAGAGAGCAGTCAATAAGACCTTGGATGAAAGTACACAGTGGTGGATTGCTGATGTTTTGGGAATGTGTGAGGGGGCGCAGGCACAGTCGTTCATGTTCAATTCATAGTTCTAGTGAGTTTATATTTTTTGCTGCAGGCTCCTGATCAGCCCGGTTTTATGTTGTATGTTTGCCAATAAAGCCGAAGCTTAAACTTAACGCCCGCCTCTGAGTCCTGCTTTGGGGTCCTCTGCCTTTCCTGCCACAGCACCACGTGTCAGAAACCTTTTGTTTCTGACACGTGGGACCCGAGACCATGACAATTTCCTGTGATAGGACCATCAGCAATGCTTTTATTGGGGTGGGACCACCGTAGTTTCCATGTTTTTGCCTATTAAAAAACGTAGTTTATTTTTCTCTTTAAGTTTAGTTTTTAGTTGAGAGGCATATGTTATAACTAGGGGTGGGACTCGATTAAAAAATTTATCTAATTAATTAGGAGCTTTGTAATTAATTAATCGAAATTAATCGCATTTTAATCACATTTCAATATTTAACATGAGAAATATTAATTTAAGTTTGGTTGATGAATGAATAAATATACATAAGCTTAAACTTCAAAATGTTGTTTATTTTCCCACCAGTCTACTACACAGACCAATGAAGGGTGGAAGTGCTCCTGTGATAAGCAAACTCCTGAAATTAAAGTTAAGCATCATAACTGGATAGTTTTATTCAACATTAATGTCTCACTTGTTATAGTTGGAAATTAATCATTCTCTCAGCTGTATTCCTTGATGTTGAAATGTGTTATGCTTATTTTAACAGCTTATTTTGAATAAAAGACTTAAAATTAAACCACAAAAAGGAGAAAAAGTTTGTTCTCCGTTTAACCAGCTGCTTTTACACAGCTGTGCTTCACACTCATGGTTGCTAGGCGACATGAGCTACGCAGAGGTGACGCTGATATGAAGGCTAGCCGCTCACTTCCAGTCTTTGCGGTCTACATGGGCCGTGTCCTTCAAAGGATGTGGCCGCTGAATTTTTGACATCATGCGTCGATATAATCTGTATGCCTGGAACTCGTGCTCTGAGAAACGTTCCGGTGCAAAGTGCGATTAAAATGCTTTAAAAATTTTAATTCGTTAATTTCCCCCTAATTAATGAATCGAAATTAACGTGTTAAAGTCCCAGCCCTAGTTATAACCCATTTACAGTGTACATTGTGTCTCATAGTTTTCATTCTTTTTAGTAGCTTTTTATACAAAATATTGGATGCATTAACCTCAGAAGACTCACGCATCATTCTGTCTCCAGTTGATGGTACATGTAGCTCCAGTGGGGTCAGGGGCATAACCAGCCCAGCCCACTGTGGGCATGGAAGACCAGAACACTGCATTCAACCACGCTGCCAGAATAAGAAGACTGTATGATCGTACTGTCATTTTCTGACCTGGAGAGAGGGAGATGACATAAACAGAAAAGGTGAACATCAGGAAAGTCAGTCACTATGATAATAAAGTTATTATGAATTTTATGATAAGTTGTAGTTAGTTAAATAGCTGTGTACTTATTTTTAGGCTGCAGATGGTTTGATGGTGATTAAGAAACTGTCTATATTTAAATACAACCCCAATTCCAAAAAAGCTGAGACAGTGTGTGAAATGAAATAAAAACATAATGCAATGATCAGTAAATATCATAAATCCATATTTCATTCACAATAGAACCTAGAAAACTATATTTAAACTAAGAAAACAGGAAATGAGGAGAGCAGTTGCTGGACTCTGGGAAAGGAATATTGTCTGATATAGGATTCTAGCTGCTCAACAGTTTGTTTCCTTCATGATCCACCAAAGATTTTGAGTTGGTGAAAGTCTGGACTGCAAACAGACCAGATTAGTGATGGGAATTCCGGCTCTTTTCAGAGAGCCGGCTCTTTAGGCTCGGCTCCCAAAGAAGAGCCGACTCTTTCGGCTCCCAAATGGCTCCTTAGATTTTAATTTTAAAAAAAAAGTGTCAAATGAATTACTAATGTAAAAGCATACATTAGGCCTATATCAAACATTTCTTTATATACTCAACATATAATAGAGTGCTCTAAATACAAATTATAAAACAAAAGATTGGAAATCAGAAACACCAGGGGCCTTTGAGGAGTTGATCCTGTTTCTCCTGCCTGATGACCTGCCCTGTTTTGTCCTTCTAATTACACTGAGGGATGAACAATTCGTATACAGTATACCTATGTAGGTTGTTTGTGCAGCCTGCTTGATATCTACACTGGTCAAAGGAACTTGATCAGCTGGCTTTCACCTTAACTCCGCGACCATTCGTGCTATCGAAAAAATTCAAACGGTTCCTGAAAGCTCAGAAATTGCACTTCACATTCATGTAGTGGTATTATGGTATTTGTGACCGGAAGTCCGCAAACGCCGGCACTTTTGAAGTATGGTGTGTCTCATTCACATGTTTGGAGGTATAAGGTTAAAATTTTTCCAATCTTTGCTACGCTTTCCGTCACTTATTTTCCTCACCGTTCCCGCGTGTAGCCTCGATGTAACGCGATACTTCCTTTGGCTCTTTCCTGTCTCCGAGCGCATTTTGCAGGAGCCCCTCCCTCTCTGGTGTTTGTTTACTCACTGCACAGTGTGTCCATGGACCCTCCCCTCCCGTTCAGTGGACGATCATATGCTACCATTCATCTTAACCAATCACGTGGGACTTCCATAAAAAAAAAAAAAAAAGGGGGATGAACAAAAAGAAAAAAGAAACGGCTCACTATCAGGAGCCGGCTCCCATCGTTCACTTCAAAGAGCCAGCTCTCAGAGACGGATTGTTCCGACCGACCCATCACTAGACCAGATCAGCTCCCAGACTCTTCAACTATGAAGGCAAACCGTTGTAATAGGTGCAGTCTGTCAGTTGGCATTGTCTTGCTGAAATATGCACGGCCTCCCCTGAAAAACGCATCATCTTGGTCGAATCATACGTTGTTCTAAAACCTGTGTTTACCTTTGAGCATTGATGGTACCTTTCCTGTGAACGCTGCCAGTTCCACAGGCACTCATCCACCTGCTTCCCAATAGCGATGCAGGCTTTTGACTTCTGAGCACTGATAACAACCTGGGTGGTCTTCTCCTCTTTAGATGCAGCGTCCATGTTTCCCAAATAGAATTTCAGTTTTCAAAGTGGAAAACTGTTCCTTGGTCAGGAACAGTTTTCCACTTTGCCTCATTCCATCTTCGATGAGCTTTGGGCCAGATAAGACAGTGGCAATTCTGAATCATGTACATATATGGCTTCTTCTTTGTATGCTAGAGCTTTAACCTGCATTTGTGGATGGCATAGCCAACTGTTTTCAGAGTGTTATGGTCCTAGCCGTATGTGGGTCATAGTGTGTGTCCTGCCTGTGATTGTTCTGTGTAAGTCCCTGTTTCTTTAAGGCTTTGGAAGTTCCCCTGCAGAGGCATCTCTGGTGGCTGGCTGAGCTGGAAGACTGGTCTTATATACAGTGACTGTTGGTTGGTTCCCGGCATCAGCTGATACCTGACAGCCCGTCATCAACAGCTATCCCAATGAGCAGTAACTAAACAGCAGTGACTGGCAGTACTTTCCCCAGCCTCCCAAAACGCATGTATCCACGGTTCTGTGTATAAACTCCAGTTACTGCGACCCAGAGCAGAAGGGGTAGGCTGCCATTTTTGTTTTATACAAGTTTTCTCATGTTTATTGGATACAGATAAAAGGTTAGAGGTGTCTCTGTTTTTATTTTCACGCAGGTTTTAGGTAAAACTTCTCGAGAACAGCTGATTTTTGTTTATTGTTTTGGTCTTGGTTCACCCCTGAGCCTATGCTTTTTATCCTATGTGCAATGGTGACAAAGTCTACAAACGATGATGAGATATTCAAAAGTCACTGCCATTTTATGCCAGGAACATCATTCATCTACAACTGTGGGTTTTTGAAGGCTGGAGAACCTCTGCCCAACTTTACTTCTAAGAAATGTGTTGCTGCCAATCAAACGTTAATGTTTTTCATGAAATAGTAAAATGTCAGTTTAAACATTTGATATGTTTTTATGTTCTATTGCGAATAAAATACGGGGTTGAGAGATTTGTAAACCATTGCATTCTTTTATTTTGCTTTCATTATATCCAGCATCACAAGTTTTTTTGTTTTCAATTAGGGTTGTACCTACTTAAAACAGCCTCAATGGTTCTGTGTTGTGGTGAACTTACATAGAAATAGAACAAGTCAAGGGTGGTTAAAGACAAAGAAAAAAACATGATGTGAATCCCACATCTCGTATCTAACTTAGGTATTCATTAAATTTTGTTACCAGATAGATAAGATAGATAGATAGATCCCTGACCAAGGACCATGAATATATTTTGTCATGTTTTTATCAGATGAAAAGGAGAAAGGAGTATATAGTGTGGTCAGGTAAACTACACTGCTTAAAAAATAAAGGAACACTTCATGCAGCAATCAGACTTCATGAGGGTGGCCTGAGGACCTGATATCCTCTAGTGGGCCCTGTGCTCACTGCCCAGCACTGTGGAGCCCAATTAACATTTACTACAGAATACCAGAATTGGTAGGTCCACCACTGGAGCCCTGTGCTTTTCAGTGTGTCCTCCTGGTGTACAGCGATTAGATTAGATACCTGGCCTCATGTGGTGCGAGTATGCAGGCAGTTCCTGGAGGATGAAGGACTTGATACTATTGACTGGCCTGCACACTTGCCTGACCTAAATCCAGTAGAACACTTCAGGGACATCGTGTTTCACTCAACACCGCCAGGCTGCGTCTCAGACTGTTCAGGAGCTCTGGTCCAGATCTGGGTCGAGATCCCACAGAACACCATCCTTCATCTCATTCGGAGCATGCACCAGCATTGTCAGGCATGTACACTAGAACGTGGGGATCCACAGAAACTACTGAGTGCCATTTTGAGTTGCTGCAATGAAATTTCAGCAAAGTGGATTCACTTTGATTTTCAGGGTACCGTTGAATTCAGCCTTCTGTAGGTTGATAATTTTCATTTCCATCAAATGATGTGGCATCATTCCTAACACAGTGCATATCAGTATAGATATCCAGAATGATTTTTTTTTTTTTGCATTGAGATCTGATGTGTTTTCAAAGTGTTCCTTTAATTTTTTAGCAATTTATATAAGCATACATAAGGCTCTCTAAGAGGATACCTATGTCTGGTCTGCAGATGGAAAGGTAGCGATCAATGGCCACCACAGTCAGCAGGCCAATACTGGCCATACCAAAGAATATGTTCAGAGCTGCATAGATCTGGAGACAGAGAAACAAAGAAAACGACAGACAACAAAATTGCTTTTGAATGAATAGGCTGCAATCCTGGCCCTGTACTTGGGACCAGATTTTTTTAGCACCTAAAAGATGAAAGCAGGACCCATGCTGCCAAGGAGTTATGGGACAATGGCTTGTGGAATTCTGTTACTATTCTGTGACAGCAACTTGTAGAAACTTGAAACTTGTTCACCAAATTTATCATGCTCATCTCATTTGTTGTAAAGTTAAAAAGAAAAGAATTTTTTTTTCCACTGCCCTGACCAAATGTGCTTTCTGAGTCCTCTTATAGATATTTATATTTATAAAACATAGCACCAAGGCATGCTATCTGCAGTGGTGTATTAGGACCAAAGCTTCTTTTAATACATAAAAAGGTCAGTCTGCCCACAGCTTTGTCTCATGGCAGCTCAGAATAAGTAACATGAGCTCGTGGGATATGTTTTTTCCAAGTTTAGGAAACATTATGACAGGGAGAACTACAGTGCTTGGTCCATTTTTGATTTCATCTTAGAAACACTCACCACATATTTATATGCATTTAGGAAACACATTATGTGAATACAGCCTTGTCTTTTTTATAGAGAGTTCAATTCTATTCAATTTTATTTATATAGCGGCAAATCACAACAAACAGTTGCCTCAAGGTGCTTTATACTGTAAGGTAAAGACCCTACAATAATACAGAGAAAAGCCAACAATCAAAATGACCCCCTATGAGCAGCACTTGGTGACAGTGGGAAGGAAAAACTCCCTTTAACAGGAGGAAACCTCCAGCAGAACCAGGCTCAGGGAGGGGGGGTCATCTGCTGTGAGGGGAGAGAGAGACAGGACCAAAGACACACTGTGGAAGACAGACAGAAATTAATAATAACTAATGATTAAATACAGAGTGGAGTATAAACAGAGGTGAATGAAAGTAAACACTGAGTGCATCATGAGAACCCCCCCCCCCCCCCCCCCCCCCCCCCCCCCAGCAGCCTAGGCCTACAGCAGCATAACTAAGGGAGGGTTCAGGGTCACCTGATCCAGCCCTAACTATAAGCTTGATCAAAAAGAAAAGTTTTAAGCCTGAGGCTCTGATAGTGAACACAGCGATAGGTAAAAACTGCCTAGTTTACATGGTACTGGATGGTACAGGATATTCTACACACCTGACAGCCAGCATAGCCAAATTTCCAGCTGCCGTGGATGTCTGAAGCAGCAGACATGGGATAGCCAATACCAGCCACTCCGATGTCCGTTAAAGCCAAGTTGATTATTATGAAGTTGGTCGGCGTGCGAAGTTCCTTAAACTTGACAAACATCATCAGCACCACAATGTTGCTTGTTAAACTGATGACGCCTGAGAAGAAAGAAAAAAAAAACAGCATTGCAGTGTGAAAGGTAAAAGCTAAACATCCATCCACTTATTTACATTCTTCCACTTATCCACGACTAGGTTGCGAAAGCAGCAGCTATAATGGAGCCAAGAGACATAATCCCATACATGCTGGGAACACTTCACCCAGGAGGTGCACAATAGGTATCCTTGTCAGATGCCCAAACCACCTCAACTGGCACCTTTTGATGTGGAAGAGTAGAGGCTCTACTCTGAGCCCCTGTCAAATGAGTGAACTCCTCACCATATCTCTAAGTGAGAGCCCAGCCACCCTTCAGAGAAATCCCATTTCCACTGCTTGTATCCATGATCTCATTCTTTTAGTATCTTCATACGTGGGGGTAGGAACGTAGATCGACTGGTACATCAACGGCTTCACTTTTACGCTGAGCTCTCTCTTCACCACAATGGACCGGGACAGTGTCTGCATCACTGAAGCCCTGGCCACAGTCCATCTCCAGCTCTCCTCATTGAACAAGACCCAAAGATATTTAAACTCCTCCACTTGGGGAAGCAACTCATCCCTGACCCAGAGTGGGCACTCCACTCTTTTCCAGACTTGGAGGTGCTCATTCCTGCTGCATCACACTTTCTTTTTTTCTTTTTATTAATTTTTACAACAAATTACAGAAAACCAGAAGATATCAGGATTCAAAGATATAACAAATAAATGATAAGACAGTCATCGGTGACCAAATCCCCTACCCATCCCCACCCTTGGCACCTATCCTCACCGTATCACCAGAAGAAAGCTGCCACAGGAGCGATATACATACACAACCAGTCAACTGTAATCTTGCAATTTCTACCTTGAAAATACAACAAAAAGGGTTTCCAAATCTTATTGAAGGTTCATGACTTACCATCTGAGAAAGCATATCTTTTCCAGTTTAATGAAATAAAACACTTCCTTCACCCAAACCTTATGGGTAGGAGGTTTGCTGTATCTTACTGGCATCGATCGCATAAGGGGGACACAGTATCAAACGTTTTTGCTAAATGGGCCTTAGTATAATAGGCTCTATGTAAAATTTGACATTGCATAAACCTATGCCTGGCACAGATTGACGGTCTGTGAACCCTCATTAGGATCTCCTCCCAGGTTTCTGGTTATACCACGGATATTTGGGTGAGATTGCAAGGCAAAAAAAAAATAAAGGCTCCACTGCCATTGCAAATAATAAAGGACTCGGTGGCCAACCTTGGCTAGTGGAGTGATATAAAGGGAAATACTTTGAGTTGATGCAGTTTGATCTCACAATAATCAATATCCATCATATCCATGAGACAAAATTTTTCTGAAAACCAAATTTTCTCAAAACAAAGAACAAATAATCCCACTCCATTCTATGAAATGCCTTTTCAGCATCCAAAGATATTAATGCTTCTGGGGTCTGTGTTAAAGAGAAGTTATAGACAACATTTAATACCTTCCTAAGACTAAAAAAGGAGTGTTTAATCAAAAGATCAAAGTCAGCTTTATTGTCGAATCTGCAATATGTACGGGACATACACAGGATTGAAATTCTGTTTCTCTCAGACCCATGGTGCAACAATAAACAATAACAATAAACAGTAAACCTTTAACTAAACATAAATAAACATTAGCATAATAAATAAGAAAAAATATGATGCTATCTAAATTGTAAAATATAGCAGTATAAGTATATAAAGTACAAAAGTAGATATAGGTATAGCGGTTCTGGCATTGACATCTGAGTAAAGTGATGTATGCAATAAAGTGTATGTACACAGTATATGTATGGAGACCCTGATATTGATATACAGTAAAGTGATGTTTACAGTGTATTAAGGCTGATGCTAATATAAACAGTACTGTAAATATAAACAGTAGTGTAAATGTAAACAGTAGTACAATTAAAAATTGATCTTAATTATAAAATTCAGCTGGCTGGCCATCAGGACCAGGACTGCCGCTATTTAATGCCTTAGCCACAGCTTCTATTTCAACAATTGTGAATGGGTACTCCAATGTTTTCATGACATTTCAATCGAGGCTAGGAATATTAATTTTTTCGAAAAGGATAGTAGGTCCAGAGGCTCCACTGCTGCTTCACACTTGACTACCATTCCAGTGTAAGCTAAAGGCCATCACCTGATGAAGCCAAGAGAACCACATCATCTGCAAAAAGCAGAGATGAGCTACTCAGGCCACCAAGGATGAAGCCTTCTGCCACTTGGCTCTGCTGTGAAATTCTGTCAGTAAAGATTATGAATAGATTTCGTAACAAAGGGCAGACCTGGCGGAGTCCAACACCCACAGGGAACAAGTCCCACTTATTGCCTGCAATGCGGCTTGTAGCAATGGGCCAGACAGCCCACATTGCCACAAAACATCCCACAAGATACTCCAAGAAACGCAGTCAAATGCCTTCTCCAAGTCCACAAAATGCATGTAGACTGTTTGGGCAAACTCCCCTGCATCCTGTTCAGTGATGGTATAAACCTTGAAAAAGTAGTCCGACTACTGATTACTGATTACTCCTTTAAAAAGTAACTTAGTTACTTTACTGATTACTTAATTTTAGAAGTAACTAAGTTAGATTACAAGTTACTTTATTAGTTACTTTCCACAGCAGGCGGTCTTGTGCCAAAAAGTCTGTCATAAAGTGATTCCAATGTTCCTGTGTTTTTATGTGTAATGTCTTTGCTTATATTGGTAAATAGAGTGCAGTCAATCTGATTTATGAAGGGCTTATATATAAAATGCAGACATAACCTCTTTTTCAACAATCTTTAGGAGTCTGTGTTATTGTACCTACATTATAATCAATCCAGAGCTTTTTGGCCACTTAAAATATAGAACTGTGATGTTATATTTTTTGTGATTTCTGCAGCCTTCTGAGCCAGATTTATGTTTAAAAATACATTTTTAATGTCAGACAATTTTTACCTTGATAAAAAACAAATATATAAAAGTCACTTTGCCAAAAACTGAGTGCAGCTTCTACCTTGTGCTAGAAATGCTGTTTCTCACTCAAAATCACCTGATATCATTCATGAGAGATATGTTTGATATATGCTTCACAGATTATAGGTCAACAAGTCATTTACAGCCATTTAAATACAGGGAATGTTTTTTTTTGGCAAATACCGAAAATTTCTTTTTGGCAGACGATCACTTTTTGGCACAATACCAGCCTCTACTATATACTGTAGTAGAGGGCTTTTCAACTTTTTCAACTCTTCCCCCGCATACTGGTTTGTACCGAAGTCCAGCTTTTGTTGTTTGGGTGCTGGGGGGGCTCCTGCATTAGCTGCAGCTCTGCTTCGCTCCACCTGTTGCAACTCGCTCTGTAAGATTGACTGCGCTGTGACTCCAGATGTTTCCTCATATTTGATGTAGTGTTTTTGAAGCTAGATAGCACTTTGTCGCAGCACAGAGTGCACAACTAACCTTGATGTTGTCATCTTTAGCTGACACAGACTCACAATAGTGCCCGAATTTCAGCTAGAAAACGCGCATCTCTCTCCTCCCTCCATTGTTTACATTTGTGCTGTTATTGTCCTCATGTTGAAAACCGGACTTAACTGTCGCATCTGCCAGACGTCACTCCCCGAAACGTAAGAAGAAAGCAAAAATATATCTTTGTACTAAGAAAAATGACAAAAATAGTAACACGCAGTGACTTGGATAAGTTACTGTAATCTGATTACTGGACTGCAAATAGTAACGCGTTAGATTACTCGTTACTGAGAAAAGTAGTCAGATTAGAGTAACGCGTTACTAAGTAGTGCGTTACTGACATCACTGATCCTGTTAGGGATTATTTTTTATTTAATGAATAAAACACAAATGTTTAAAATTAAACTCCATCCATCCATCCATCCATTTTCTTCCGCTTATCCGGGGCCGGGTCGCGGGGGCAGAAGCCTAAGCAGAGAAGCCCAAGCTTCCCTCTCCCCAGCCACCTCCTCCAGCTCATCCGGAGGGACCCCAAGGCGTTCCCAGGCCAGCCGAGATACATAATCTCTCCAGCGTGTCCTGGGTCTACCACGGGGCCTCTTCCCGGTGGGACATGCCCGGAACACCTCACCCAGGAGGCGGCCAGGAGGCATCCTAATCAGATGCCCGAGCCACCTCAACTGGCTCCTTTCGATGTGGAGGAGCAGCGGCTCTACTCTGAGCCCCTCCCGGATGGCCGCACTCCTCACCTTATCTCTAAGGGAGAGGCCAGCCACCCTTCGAAGGAAACTCATTTCTGCCGCTTGTATTCGCGATCTTATTCTTTCGGTCACTACCCAAAGCTCGTGACCATAGGTGAGGGTAGGAACGTAGATCGACCGGTAAATCGAGAGCCTCGCTTTTACGCTAAGCTCCCTCTTCACCACGACGGACCGGTGCAGCGTCCGCATCACTGCAGAAGCAGCCCCAGTCCGCCTGTCGATCTCCCGTTCCCTTCGCCCATCACTCGTGAACAAGACCCCGAGATACTTAAACTCCTCCACTTGAGGCAAGAACTCGTTCCTGAGCCGGAGATGGCACTCCACCCTTTTCCGGCTGAGGACCATGGCCTCAGACTTAGAGGTGCTGATTCTCATGCCAGCCGCTTCACACTCGGCTGCGAACCGTTCCACTGCGAGCTGGAGGCCCCCCCCTGATGAAGCCAACAGAACCGCATCATCTGCAAAAAGCAGAGATGAGACTCTGAAGCCACCAAGGAAGAAGCCTTCCGCCACCTGGCTACGCCTAGAAATTCTGTCCATAAAAATTATGAACAGAATCGGTGACAAAGGGCAGCCCTGACGGAGTCCAACACCCACAGGAAACAAATCCGACTTATTACCGGCTATACGGACCAAGCTCTCACTGTGGTTGTACAAGGACTGAATGGCCCGCAACAATGGGCCAGACACCCCATACTCCCGCAGAACCTCCCAAAGAACACCCCGAGGAACACGGTCGAATGCCTTCTCCAAGTCCACATAGCACATGTAGACTGGTTGGGCAAACTCCCACGCACACTCGAATATCCTTGAGAGGATAAAGAGCTGGTCCAGCGTTCCACGACCAGGACGAAAACCGCATTGTTCCTCCTGAATCCGAGGTTCGACTAACGGACGCACCCTCCTTTCCAGCACCCTGGCATAGACCTTACCGGGGAGGCTGAGGAGTGTGATCCCCCGAAAGTTGGAGCACACCCTCCGGTCTCCCTTCTTAAAGATGGGGACCACCACCCCGGTCTGCCAATCCAATGGCACTGTCCCAGATCTCCACGCGATGTTGCAGAGGCGTGTCAACCAAGACAGCCCTACAACATCCAGAGCCTTCAGGAACTCAGGGCGAATCTCGTATACCCCAGGGGCTCTGCCACCAAGGAGTTGTTTAACTACCTCAGTGACCTCACCCCCAGTGATGGTCAAGTCATCCCCCTCATCCCCAGACTCTGCTTCCACTACAGAAGGCGTGTCAGTGGGATTCAGAAGGTCCTCGAAGTATTCCTTCCACCGTCCGACTATAGCCTCAGTTGAAGTCAGCAGCACCCCCCCCCGCACTATAAACAGTGTGAGTGAAGCACTGCTTTCCCCTCCTGAGTCGCCTGACGGTTTGCCAGAATCGCTTCGATGCCGTCCGAAAGTCTTTTTCCATAGCCTCACCGAACTCCTCCCACACCCGAGTTTTTGCTTTGGCCACTACCCGAGCTGCATTCCGCTTGGCCTGTCGATACCTGTCAGCTGCCTCCGGAGTCCCACAGGCTAACCAAGCCCGATAGGACTCTTTCTTCAGCTTGATGGCTCCCTTCACCTCCGGTAACCACCATCTGGTTCGGGGGTTACCACCACGACAGGCACCAACCACCTTGCAGCCACAGCTCTGAGCAGCAGCCTCAACAATGGAGGTGCGGAACATGGTCCATTCGGACTCAATGTCCTCAGCCTCCCTCGGAATGCTGTCGAAGTTCTGCCGGAGGTGGGAGTTGAAGATCTCCCGGACTGGGGCTTCTGCCAGGCGTTCCCAGCGCACCCTCACAATACGTTTAGGTGTGCCAGGTCTGTCCAGCATCTTCCCCGCCACCTGATCCAACTCACCACCAGGTGGTGATCAGTTGACAGCTCAGCTCCTCTCTTCACCCGAGTGTCCAGAACATACGGCCGCAGATCTGATGATACGATTACAAAATCGATCATCGACCTGCGACCTAGGGTGTCCTGGTGCCATGTGCACTTATGGACATCCTTGTGTTCGAACACGGTGTTTGTTATGGACAAACTGTGGTTTGCACAGAAGTCCAATAACAAAACACCATTCGGGTTCAGATCGGGCAGGCCGTTCCTCCCAATCACGCCCCTCCAGGTCTCACTGTCATTGCCCACGTGAGCGTTGAAGTCTCCCAGCAAGACTATGGAGTCACCAGATGGAGCACTCTCCAGCACCCCACCCAGCAACTCCAAAAAGGGTGGGTACCCTGAACTGTCATTCGGCGCATAAGCGCAAACAACAGTCAGGACCCGTTACCCAGCCCGAAGGCGCAGGGAAACTACCCTCTCGTCCACCGGTGAAAACTCCGACATACAGGCAGCAAGCCGGGGGGATACAAGAATACCCACCCCAGCTCGCCGCCTCTCACCGAGGGCAACTCCAGACTGGAACAGAGTCCAGCCCTTCTCCAGGAGACTGGTTCCAGAGCCCAGGCCATGTGTTGAGGTGAGCCCAACTATGTCTAGCTGGTATCTCTCAACCTCACGCACTAGCTCAGGCTCCTTCCCCACCAGAGAGGTGACATTCCATGTCCCAACAGCCAGTTTCGATAGCCGGGGATCGGTCCGCCAGGGCCTCCGCCCTCGGCCACCGCCCGACACACATTGCACCCGACCCCTACGACACCTCCTGCGGGTGGTGGGCCTGCAGGAGGGCGGGCCCATGTAACCTCTTCGGGCTGCGCCCGGCCAAGCACCACGGGCTAATGCCTGGCCACCAGATGCTCTCCCTCGAGCTCCCTCCCCAGGCCTGGCTCCAGGGTGGGGCCCCGGTAACCCTATCCCGGGCAGGGTAAACTGTTCCCTTGTTTTTTCACTCATAAGGGTCTTCTGAACTGCTCTTTGTCTGGACCCTCACCCAGGACCAGTTTGCCATGGGAGACCCTGCCAGGGGGACAAGCCCCCAGACAACATAGCTCCTGGGATCACTGGGACACACAAACCCCTCCACCACGATAAGGTGGCGATTCACGGAGGAGTAAAACTCCAGTAAAATTAAACTCCAGTAACTTAATTAATAAACAGTGGATCAACCAAATAATGAACAATTAATACATTAGACAGAGAGCAACAGATAGAAAATGCTGACTAACTTCTCAGTCTCAGTGCATCTTAGCTGGAGGTTCAACCACAATACATACAATTAAAACACCACCAACGTCACCATGTTCTGTTATTAATCTGGACAAGATTGCTCTTTATGACAAATTAAAACCTCAGGAAGAAGATGTATTGAGTCCACTGCTGATGAGAGAAATCTGGGTCATTAAAAACCAGCTTGAACAAGACCGAAGACAAGGCCAACTCAAAGCTTCCAGATTGCTTACATATAGAAAAGTGGCAGTATAAAAATGTTTTGCTTAGAGAGCTACATGGGCTCAGAGAGAGTGCACACTCTTCCTCTGAGTCCCCGCATGCATGTGTGATTTTTCTGATTCTTTAATATATTAAATGTCTTACTTTTTTAAAGTGTTTCAGGTGTCTTCCTTCATAAAGAAACCAGCTACTTGTCAATTTGGTGACCCCGACATGATAAGAACTGATAACAGGTTATGACAGATGATTTGTGAAGGAGCCCCCTTTTTTTTTTTTTTTTTCCATTTGTGAAGGACCTCCTGAAGCCCACTGACATGCCTCTGTAGTGGAAGCAGAGTCAGGGGACGGGGGGGACTCGCCCATCACTGTGAGTGAGGTCACTGAGGTGGTTAAACAACTCCTTGGTGGCAGGGCCCCTGGGGTGGACGAGATTCGCCCTGAGATCCTGAAGGCTCTGGATGTTGTAGGGCTGTCTTGGTTGACAACATCGCATGGAGATCTAGGACGGTGCCACCGGATTGGCAGACCGGGTTGGTGGTCCCCATCTTTAAGAAGGGAGACCGGAGGGTGTGCTCCAACTTTTGGGGAATCACACTCCTCAGCCTCCCCAGTAAGGTCCATGCCAGGGTGCTGGAAAGGAGGATCTGCCCAATAGTCGAACATCGGCTCCAAGAGGAACAATGCGGTTTTCATCCTGGTCGTGGAATGCTGGACCAGCTCTTTATCCTCTCAAGGATATTTGAGTGTGCGTGGGAGTTTGCCCAACCAGTCTACATGTGCTTTGTGGACTTGGAGAAGGCATTCGACCGTGTCCCGTGGGGTATCCTGTGGGAGATCCTGCTGCTGTATGGGGTGTCTGGCCCATTGTTGCGGGCCATTCAGTCCCTGTACAACTGCAGTGAGAGCTTGGACCGTATAGCCAGCAATAAGTTGGACTTGTTTCCTGTGGGTGATGGACTCCGTCAGGGCTGCCCTTTGTCACAGATTCTGTTCATAATTTTTATGGACAGAATTTCAAGGCGTAGGCAGGTGATGGAAGGCTTCTGCCTTGGTGGCCTCAGAATCTTGTCTCTGCTCTTTGCAGATGATGCAGTCCTGTTTGCTGAGGCCTCCTCAGCTACAACCACCCTCCTGAGCTACAGGGTGGCTGTAGCTCCGGAGGTAGAACCGGTCACCTACTGATCGGAAAGTCAGCGGTTCGATTCCTGGCTACTCCAGGCTGCATGCCAATGTATCTTTGGGCAAGATACTTAACCCCAAGTTGTTCTCCGACGCAACCGTTGGAGTGTGAATGTGTGTGAATGTTAGATAATTAAAGAACTTAGCTTAGTTAGTCATGAATGTGTGAGTGCATGGGTAAATGTAAACATGTATAAGTGCTTTGAGTGCTCAGACTGAGTAGAAAAGTGCTATATAAGAACTAGTCCATTTACCATCAGGGGGTGGCCTCCAGCTCGCAGTGGAATGGTTCGCAGCCGAGTGTGAAGCGGCTGGCATGAGAATCAGCACCTCTAAGTCTGAGGCCATGGTCCTCAGCCGGAAAAGGGTGGAGTGCTCAGGGACGAGTTCCTGTCCCAGGTGGAGGAGTTAGCACAATATAAAGTTAAGTTGTTTGAATATTTAAATGAGAACTTTGTTCAACTGAAAACATACTTTAACGTGTTTTTGCATTTAACTATGGCTTCATGGATAAAAAGAACCATCTAACTCGCAAAAACTTGTTTTGTACGGGCATTGGGCTCAATGCCAGTCAGACATTATGCCTCATTCAAAACATTCCTCTGATTGTTGGTGATGTTGTAACAGAGGGTGACAGGCACTGGATTTGCTCTTGTTTTTGTTACACATTGTAAATATTGTATTTTCCCAGTGTGTTACATATAGCATGACTGTATTTTTAAAACATCTTATTGAAGAGCATCACAAGCTGTTTGTGGACTTGTACCCACAAAATAATCTGATACCTAAACATCACTTCATCCTGAGTGTATATGCCAAATTGGACCCTTGGGACATGTTTGGAGTATGAAGCCAAACAAATTCTTTAAGGAGAGCATAAAAAATTTCAACATAACTAAATCCCTTGCAAAGAAATATCAGATTGCTGTTGCTTATCATTGGGAATCTTTGTCAGTAGAAGGCATTGAATCTGGTCCTGTCAAATCCAAAACTTTGACTACATCAAGTTGGATTCAGCCAACTGGGACATGCTTTGTAGCAGCGTGGGTGGAGACTTCGAGGAGTTTTCTGGAAACGGTTGTGGGATTTATTGGGAAAGTTGTTGATGACACTTTGCTTAGAAGGACCATCAGGACATTTCCCAACCAGAAGCCATGGGTTGATAAATCTGTCTGCAACACTCTGAGGTCCCGCACCACTGTTTACAACTTCAGCCATGCCTCCTGGAACATGGAGGACTACAAGGCTACATCATATAATGTCTGCAGAGCGGCAAAAGAGGCTAAACATCACTACAGCTGCAGACTGGAACAACAACTACATTCTGACTCCAGGGCACTGTGGCAGGGACTACACACCATCATGGACTACAAAGCACCATACACACCCACCAGTGAGTGCTGACTGATGAACTTAACAACTTCTTTGCGAACCAGGAAGCTGACAGCCCACTGCGCTCCCAGCCGGAGGGGCGGAGACACTCACTGTGATGGTGCGTGATGTAAGGAGGTTGTTTAGATGTGTAAACACCAGGAAAGAGGCTGGACCAGACAGTATTAGCGGACGTGTCCTTAAGACCTCCCCTGACCACCTAGAACCTGTGTTTACAGTGATATTCAACCTCTCACTGAAACTGTGTGTGATTCCCACCTGCTTCAAAAAGTCCATTTTAGTCCCCAAGAAACCACACGCCAGCAGCCCCAATGACTTCAGGCCCATAGCGCTCACCTCTGTGGCGATGAAATGTTTTGAGAGACTCATCAAGACGTTCATCATCTCCTCACTGCCCACCACCCTTGACCCATCACAGTTCACATACTGGCCAGACAGATCCACAGACGATGACATATCCTTCCTCCTCCAGAAGACCTTTTCCCACATGGACACTTGTTAGGAGAACTATGTGAGAGTGCTGTTTGTAGATTACAGCTCCAGGCTGGTCCAGGCTGGTCTCTAAGCTGTTGGACCTGGGCTTGGACCCCATCCCTGTGCAGGTGGGTTTACAGCTTCCTGATCAGCTGACTACAGGTGGTATAAGTGGGTCACCTCACCCTCAACACCAGATCGCCCGAGGACTGTGTGCTCAGCCCTCTGCTGTACTCACTGTACACCCACGACTGCAAGTCCACATCAGAATCTAACGTCATCATAAAGTTTGCTGACAACACTGCTGTTGTGGGACTGATCTCCCACAATGAAGAGACAGCCTACGGGACAGAGATCTCCCACCTGGAGGACCGATACTGGGAGAACCACCTTCTGCTTAATGTGAGCAAAACAAAGGAACTCATCATGGACTTCAGCAGGAAGCTGCAGAGAGACTACCATCCACTTCTCATCAGTGGTGCTGAGGTGGAAAGAGTGGACACTTTCAAATACCTGGGAGTGACCATCTTACAGGACCTGTCCTGGACACATCACGTTAACATCACTGTGAAGAAGGCCAGACAGCATCTCTATCTCCTCAGGCGGCTGAGAGACTTCAAGCTCCCACTCAAGGTGCTCAGGAACTTTTACACCTGCACCATTGAGAGCATCATGTGTGGGAACATCACCAAATGGATGGGAAACTGCACTGAACAGGATTCATGGCCCTTAAAAGGGTGGTTTGTTCAGCTGAACGGACCATTAGAACCACCCTTCCCAACCTCCAGAACATTTACACCAAGCAGTGCAAGTTGAGCGCTCTGAAGATCCTTAACCTTATACCTCTGAACGTGTCGAATGCGACACAGCATACTTCAAAAGTGCTGCCGTTAGCGGACTTCAGCAACAAATACTGTAATACCACTATATGGCTGTGAAGTGCATTTTCTGAGCTTTCAGGAACCAGGAATTTTTCCGATAGGACAAACGGTCACAGAGTTATGGTAAGAAGCCATCTGATCAAAGTTCCTTTGATCAGCCGACTCCGCGCTGATATGCTACGTCTTAACCAGGTTTTCGCCACTAGTAAGGGTAAGTAACCAGTGCTTCTGCGGTGATCGACTGGCATTATAGGGTTAACCAGCCCATCCACCTCGGACACTCTCTCTTCTCCCTGCTCCCATCAGGCCAGCGTTCCTGCTGCCTGAGGACTGAGACTGAAAGGCTGAAGAAGAGTTTTTATCCACAAACATCCGTCTGCTCAGCTCTGAGCCCTGAACAGCACTATTATTGTACAATGTAAATCAGGGGTATTCAACTGGCGGCCCAAAGTCCAGAACCGGCCCATCAGTCATTTTGGACCAGCCCACTGCCCATTTACTTCTATTAAATAAAAATTTTAAAAGAAGCTGTGACTAAACTGTAAGCACGGCATGTAGTTCATACGCCTTACAGGTGGTGACGGTAACGCACCATAGATTACCAACCGCCATTAAACTCAAGAAGAAAAAGAAGAAGAAGAATGGCATTTTATAAGTGTTGCCAACTTGGCGACTTTGTCGCTAGAGCTAGTGGCTTTTCAGACCCCCCAAGTGAGTTTTTTTCCTAAAAGCAACTAGCGACAAATTTAGTAAGTTTTCTCGAGGATGTCGGCGACTTTTGAAGAGCTTTTTGTTAACCTAAAATCCTCCGCTATCGCCCTGTTTTGTGTACATACAGCCTTCGTACTGTGTCTGTTCATACGCTTTGGCATCGCCTGGACCCCCAAGAGTACCGGATTGTTGGTATGTACCGTAAGTCACGTTACCTTAATAGCGGAAGTGAGTCTGATCGTGTCCTCGTGATGCAGCCGGCGGATACGACGCCGCATTGAGCGGGTGGGAGCTTTGTTGTGATACATCAGCATATATGTCTATGGATTCACAAATCCTGCTGACTGAAGAATGGAAGTTTGTTCATTCAGTCTGTTTACATATTTTGTTATCTTACACAGGAGGAAGCACTTTGGTGAAGTCTACTTCACTGCAGACTGGCTTTTAAAAGAATCAGTCAGCCTTTTGCTGTTTTTGCTCTGTATCTTTTATGTTTACATTGTAATATCACAGCTGTGAGTATTTTGTTATGGAGAAAAAAGCATTAATTTATTTGAGGAGCATTATTATTATTTTTTTTTTTTAAGCCTGTCATGTCTGGCAGATCTTGCAAACAGAACTGTGACCTGAAAGCGTTGTTGTGCCAAACATATTTGCTATTTCAAGGTGAGCTCTATAGGTTCTCTATAGGCTTCTCTTGTTAGTGTGTGACCCTTTATTTTATTTGAATTATTTTTAGCATACTGTGTGATGAATTTTGCCAGAGCTGACAGGCTTAGGAAAAAGAAAAGAAGAAAAGAAAAAGGGAGAGAGAAAGAGAGAGAGTAAGAGAGAAGGGAAAGAAGAGAATAGAGAGAAAAAAAATAGGATGAATAAACCAAATAATTAGTCACTTGTTAAACATAAAAGATACTGACAATACTTGCAAAATTAAAAATTGTGTGGGGAAAACAAAAATTGCTTGATTACACAGACCAACCCTTTTGTATTATGATTACGTGAGTATTTGTGTTTGTGTCATGAGATGTACTTACCAATGAGGGCAGAACGCCGCAGCTCTGCCCATCAGAAGCTAGAGGCAGACAAAGAGAGCCCCAGGAAGCCCAGGCCGCCAGCAGCCCACCAAGACTTACGAAGACCCGCGGCCACTCATTCCAAAGACAACCGCACACCCACCCCAGCAGACAGGGGAGGGAGGTCTCGGACGGAGCCCCCCCAGTCAAGCAGCAGGGCCCCAGGACCCGAGGACCGCCCGAGCCCCCACAGAGCCCCCCCCCCACGCCGAAGAGGCCAATGCAGCCCCACACCGCAGCCCCCAGGGGAGCAGGTCACCACCCACGCCAGAACATCCAGCCCCACCCAGGAACCCGGAGGTACCCACACCCTAGGGGGGCAGGGGGGAAGAGGCAACCAGCAAGGAGCGGCCAGGAGGCAAGGCACAGGCCCAGACCCAGGTCCAGCCAAACATACAACCCCACGCACACCCACAAGCACACCCATGTACACATTTATGCACAAATACATATACATGCACATACACACTCACTCATACATATATAAACATAGATACACCATACATATAAATCCACTCACCCACCCATACTCACGAAGACTATGACAAATACAAAGACACACATTCATTCATAGCTACCCACCCTCTGAAGATGGGGTGAGTGGAAACCACCCCAGGGCCAACAGTGACCCCAAGACGCCGCCAGCCCGGTCCCCAAGGAACCACCCAACCCCCACCCCGGGCGAGGTGTAAGAAATCGGGGTGTGAGATGGCCCACCCCCCCTCTCCCCTCCCAACTTGTAAGTGAGTGTGTTTATGTTTGTGAATGAATGAGGTGTATAAGGTGCAGTTAAAATTGAGGGGGCAGTTGTGCCACAAGCACCAAGTGCTGATCTTCAGTGCTCGTCCACACTGCCCCCCCAAAACCCTCCATGTCTAAAGTGCAAATAAAATTTGGGGACAGACAGTAATGAGGATCAACCCCTGAGTAACATGCCTGCCCCAAAGGTCCTATGTGTATCGAGTAGTATGTGTGTATGTGTTATAATGACTATAGTGCAATTAAAAAGGAGAGGCAAGTGGCCGCGCGGCTCTGCACATGGCCCTTCCACCCTACGTGTGTGTGTGTGTGTGTGTGGGGGGGGGGGGGGGTATGACCAGGAAGAAGACCTGGAAGAAGAGAGCCAGCTGTCCACTGGCTCAATAGGCACCCCGATCCCACACCCCAGCCCAGGGTAGGGGGGGGGGGGGGGGGGGGGGGGGTGAATCCAGGGCCGTGGTGACAGCATCCCAGAGCACTGCAGCACCTGAGACTGGTGCCACCGCCCCCATCGCAGAGGGTAGCCCACTCACACTAGACGCCCATTCACTCGACAAGAGACACAAACAAGCGACAGGACATACTGGCCTGAGTTGGAAATACGGTGCCCTGTCCCCACCAACCACCCCACTGCGGCCCCCACCCCCCACCCCACCCCCCACAATGCAGGCACCCCAGGGCTCCAAAAGCGTAGACCGGACATCCAGACGTAAGCCAGGTCAACCCACCCCACCTGGTGGCGTGCCCGGGACAGCAGAGACCCCCCCAGCACCAGGGGGGACCCACTGGTAGCCGGCACGGCCCCAGGCCCCAGGCCCCAGGCCCCAGACCCCAGCCCCCGAGCCACACAGGGAAGACCAGCCAACCGTCCGAGGGCTGGCACCCACCACCCCAAGCACCCCGGCCCACACCCCAGGACCGTAAGGCAGCACCATCCAAGCCCCCACCACCATCAACCAGAACAGGCACACAGACATCATCAGAAGGTCGCCCCAGGACTCCAGTCTCAGGAGGCTACCAGCTACACAGGCCCCCAGAGTCCTCACCCGACCGCCTACAAAGCACATCAGGAGCAGAACCCACAGCCAACCACCCCCACTAAGTAATGGAGCTGATCAGTGGGAACCAAAGAGAGTCAAATTCCTCCAATTGATCTTTAGAAGAAGCAGACATTCTCTCTAAACTACAATGATCTATTAATAAATAGTAATACATAGTTTAGTAATACATAGTTTATTTTTTGAATTTCAATTCATGAAGATAGTTTTCTTAGCAATGCACAAGGCTGTAAGAACTACGTGTGATATATTTGACTCCATGACTAATTCACTAACATCACCTAAGATGCATAGTCTGGGGGAAGTTGGGACACAACAGCTAAACCATGTGGATAGGTCTTTACATATCCTCTGCCAAAATCTCTGAACTGGTACACAAGACCACAGAAGTAGTGGGGGGGGGGGGGGGGTTGTGAATGAAGGCCTAACATTTTCCTTCTTTTACAAATTAGGGCAACCTCTGATTTATATGTCTATAATTATAATTAATTTGTACTATCAGTAACTTTGTGTATATCAGAGGATTCCTCGGGGTAGTATCTTTGATTAGAGCCCTTATTGATGACTGTATGTTGAAGCATTGATGAGTTACAGCCATTTGAAGTTTGTACAACAAAGGCTGCTCACATGTGGCACTTGGCCATCTCCAAATGGCACAAGCAAGACCACACCTGAGATCAACACACAAAAACCTTTACAAAACAGTAGGTTTTTGTGCTATCTTGATAAAATTTGAAATCCACGGTAAAAAGACTTCATTCTACAGCTTCATTATATTTTCCAATCCATACCTTCTACACTCTGTGTGTAATTAGATAAAAACTAACAGGAAAAATCCAGGCGAGGTAAAAATTGTCTAATTTTTCTGTGTTCCAAACTTAATAGCTACATACTCATTACAGTTACAGCATTTTTGACTGCAGAAACGAGAAATATAGCTTGTCTTCTTTACAAAGAGACCAAGCTTTTGCATGTACTCCAAAGAGTTCAGGAACAGCAGCTGATTTAATTTGGGTATGCTTATTCAGGCGTTTTTGCTGATTTATCAGCTGCCAGTTAAGGGGTTAAATCACAATACAGTTGTGGTCAAAAGTTTGTACAAACTCATCATGGGCATGGATCTCATGTTTTTTTTTATTATTTCTTTGAACTGTTCCTTTTCCAGGATGGAATTATTGGACTCAAATTTAACGATACACCCCACTAATGGTATAATGTCCCTTAGCAAGTTGCACCTCAGCCAGATGCTTTTTGGTATCCATCAACCAGCCTCTGACATAGTTATTTCACTACTGTTCTTGGCAGAATTAGTAGAGTTAATTTACATTGGTTGGTTTCCTGGCATGGCACCAGTTTTTAAGCGTAGGCCACAAATTTTCAAGGATTTGGGAAGGAAATTCCAGCAGCTTAATGTTGGTCTGCTAGCAATGTGTTTGGGATCATTGGGATCATTGTCCTGTTGTAACACTCAGTTGTATCATTACATACAACCATCATTGTGTATTACATGAATGATGGCTACATAACTAACAATTTTTGTTTTTCCAGACGTTAAAACTTCAACTGTTACAACTTCACAACCATCACAGATGCTGACCGTTCCTCCTCCTCCTCCTCCTGATTCCTCATCTTCTCCCCAATTACCTGAAGAGCAACTGACGAAGCACGGCGTCGCGGCCGTTAAGCTCGTCACACTACGCCTTCTGTGTACAGCGGTGGAGAAGTATCATGAAGAGATATGCTACGAATGTCAAGTCAAACGCCCTATCGATAAGCACCACGGTTGTATGCAGCATATTCCTGATTTCTTCTACGGTCTTCATTATGACAAAGTGATGAAAAGATTCAGGTCGGATCGACTCATTCCTGCCATCAGACTGTTCTTATGGTCAAACAGTCTGAGTATGTAGCTATTAAGTTTGGAACACAGAAAAATTAGACAATTTTTACCTCGCCTGGATTTTTCCTGTTAGTTTTTATCTAATTAAACACTGAGTGTAGAAGGTATGGATTGGAAAATATAATGAAGCTGTAGAATGAAGTCTTTTTACCGTGGATTTCAAATTTTATCAAGATAGCACAAAAACCTACTGTTTTGTAAAGGTTTTTGTGTGTTGATCTCAGGTGTGGTCTTGCTTGTGCCATTTGGAGATGGCCAAGTGCCACATGTGAGCAGCCTTTGTTGTACAAACTTCAAATGGCTGTAACTCATCAATGCTTCAACATACAGTCATCAATAAGGGCTCTAATCAAAGATACTACCCCGAGGAATCCTCTGATATACACAAAGTTACTGATAGTACAAATTAATTATAATTATAGACATATAAATCAGAGGTTGCCCTAATTTGTAAAAGAAGGAAAATGTTAGGCCTTCATTCACAACCCCCCCCCCCCCCACTACTTCTGTGGTCTTGTGTACCAGTTCAGAGATTTTGGCAGAGGATATGTAAAGACCTATCCACATGGTTTAGCTGTTGTGTCCCAACTTCCCCCAGACTATGCATCTTAGGTGATGTTAGTGAATTAGTCATGGAGTCAAATATATCACACGTAGTTCTTACAGCCTTGTGCATTGCTAAGAAAACTATCTTCATGAATTGAAATTCAAAAAATAAACTATGTATTACTAAACTATGTATTACTATTTATTAATAGATCATTGTAGTTTAGAGAGAATGTCTGCTTCTTCTAAAGATCAATTGGAGGAATTTGACTCTCTTTGGTTCCCACTGATCAGCTCCATTACTTAGTGGGGGTGGTTGGCTGTGGGTTCTGCTCCTGATGTGCTTTGTAGACGGTTGGGTGAGGACTCTGGGGGCCTGTGTAGCTGGTAGCCTCCTGAGACTGGAGTCCTGGGGCGACCTTCTGATGATGTCTGTGTGCCTGTTCTGGTTGATGGTGGTGGGGGCTTGGATGGTGCTGCCTTACGGTCCTGGGGTGTGGGCCGGGGTGCTTGGGGTGGTGGGTGCCAGCCCTCGGACGGTTGGCTGGTCTTCCCTGTGTGGCTCGGGGGCTGGGGTCTGGGGCCTGGGGCCTGGGGCCGTGCCGGCTACCAGTGGGTCCCCCCTGGTGCTGGGGGGGTCTCTGCTGTCCCGGGCACGCCACCAGGTGGGGTGGGTTGACCTGGCTTACGTCTGGATGTCCGGTCTGCGCTTTTGGAGCCCTGGGGTGCCTGCATTGTGGGGGGTGGGGTGGGGGGTGGGGGCCGCAGTGGGGTGGTTGGTGGGGACAGGGCACCGTATTTCCAACTCAGGCCAGTATGTCCTGTCGCTTGTTTGTGTCTCTTGTCGAGTGAATGGGCGTCTAGTGTGAGTGGGCTACCCTCTGCGATGGGGGCGGTGGCACCAGTCTCAGGTGCTGCAGTGCTCTGGGATGCTGTCACCACGGCCCTGGATTCACCCCCCCCCCACTACCCTGGGCTGGGGTGTGGGATCGGGGTGCCTATTGAGCCAGTGGACAGCTGGCTCTCTTCTTCCAGGTCTTCTTCCTGGTCATACCCCCCCCCCCCCCCCCCCCCCCCCCCCCACACACACACACACACACACCCACACGTAGGGTGGAAGGGCCACGCGCAGAGCCGCGCGGCCACTTGCCTCTCCTTTTTAATTGCACTATAGTCATTATAACACATACACACATACTACTCGATACACATAGGACCTTTGGGGCAGGCATGTTACTCAGGGGTTGATCCTCATTACTGTCTGTCCCCAAATTTTATTTGCACTTTAGACATGGAGGGTTTTGGGGGGGCAGTGTGGACGAGCACTGAAGATCAGCACTTGGTGCTTGTGGCACAACTGCCCCCTCAATTTTAACTGCACCTTATACACCTCATTCATTCACAAACATAAACACACTCACTTACAAGTTGGGAGGGGAGAGGGGGGGTGGGCCATCTCACACCCCGATTTCTTACACCTCGCCCGGGGTGGGGGTTGGGTGGTTCCTTGGGGACCGGGCTGGCGGCGTCTTGGGGTCACTGTTGGCCCTGGGGTGGTTTCCACTCACCCCATCTTCAGAGGGGGTGCGGGAACCATGATTTCAGCAGGGTTTCAACAGGTGTTGGTCTGTTTTTATGCCAGTCAGCTAAAGTGTGCATTGTCTTTTAGTTAAAAACAGATTGTACAATTGCCTGTGGAGAATTACAGTCTTTGATGCTCATATCACCTGTTAAAGAAAGAGTTTATTTAAACATCTTTCACAGTGTGGATGGGATTGCCCTTGTCCTGACTCTCCTCCACTCACACACATACAGCTGCCGAACATAAATCATTCGATCACGCACGATCACACGCACGCGCACGAGGACGCTCATGTACACGCATGACCTTTGACCCTCACCTGTCACCCACCTGTCGGTCATAAATCACCAATGCCGCAGGTCTATTACTACTCACAGAGCATGTAGATAATTCTCCTCTGAATTGCTTGTACAGTGGGTGCATATGTTTGAGTGTGTAAGGCCCATTTGGAACATCCTTTGTCCAGTATAGTGTGTTCTATGCAGAATTTTACATTGTATAAGTTGTACTTGGGGTCTTTTAGTCATTTTGAAGATATTTAAACATATTTCTGTCCATAGATTTTGATCCAGGTTAACAGAAAGATCAAACTCCCATTTTGCAATTGGGAGGGAAACTGAATCATCAGTTTTTAGTAATAATTTATATAATTTTGACAACAATTTTGGGGTACAGAGGTTAAGAAATTCTGTTACTCATGTAGGCATTTCTAGATTCAATTGATTAAGGTTAAATCTTCCCTGTAAGATGGACTTAAGTTGTTGATATTCCAGAAATCTACCGTTGCCAATTCTATATTTTGACATAAGTTCTTGGAATGTAATAAGGTTTCCATCTTGGATAATATGTTCTAAATTATTTACACTCTTATCACGCCATAACGGAAAATTCAGCATTTTCTTTTTCTGACAAATATCTGGATTGTTCCAAATGGGTGTTAGTTTACAGGGGATAAGTGAAGACTTAGTTATTTTTTTAAATTCCCACCAAGCTGTCAGAGAGGTATTTATACAGAGGCTTTTATAGCAGTTATGATGTTTAATACTGGGACTAATGAAAGGTAGATCCGAGGTTTTTATTTTTCCACAAAACACCTGTTCCAGATCCAGCCATGGGTTGTCTAATGAATTGGATTTGATCCACTTTGAAATGTACTGCAATGTACTCCCTAAGAAATAGTAATAAAAGTGCGGTAATTCTAGACCGCCACTGTGTTTTGGTTTTTGTAAAGTTTTTAAGCTTATTCTTGATGGTTTGTTTTTCCATAAAAATTTTGAGATGTTTGAATCTAGTGACTTAAACCAAGGAAGAGTAGGTTTATTAGGGATCATTGAAAATAGATAATTAATTTTTGGTAAAACCATCATTTTAATGGCAGCAACTCTCCCCATGAGTGATATAGGTAAACTATTCCAACGTGTGAGATCATCCTCTATTGTTTTTGATAAGGGGATATGATTTTAATTTAATTTTAATTTAATTTTATTTATTTGGGACAATGCACATTAATAAAACAATCAATACTTAGTACAGATTGTAAATGAGCCAGATTATAGCATATTTGCTAATTTGCATCTGTAGTCCCTAAGCAGAAGGACAAACAACAGAAAACGTCATGAATATACAATAGTAGTAAAAGACAACACATTGACAAACATTAAAACAATATACAAATGGAAAAAGAAAAAAGGAGAAAAAAAAAAAAAAAAAAATTAGTGAAAGTGCGAACATGTCTGGGAACTTTTAATGAACTGCTTAAGGTGCTTTTTAAAAGTACTGTAAGTGGAGCATTCTCTGATGTTAGTCGGTACAGTATTCCAGAAATGACCCCCTCTGACTGACAGAACCGTTTGTCCAAAGGTTGTTTTTCTACGGGGGATCTCAAGGTCTCCTCTGGAAGAGGCTCTGGTGCCAAAACCTCGGTCAGTTCTTGATTTAATGTATGTTGAAAGTGGAACTGGAGCTAGTCCATGAAGAACTTTATAGATCAAGCAGCTATTTTTAAATTTAATAAAATTTTCAAAATTGAGCATATTGTATTTTTCCAAAATATTACACTGATGATATGATAAGGGCTTTTGATCAAGGATTTTTATAGCCTTTTTAAATAATATTTCTATTGGTTTTAAGGACGTATCTCCAGTGAGTGACCAAGATGTAATGCAATAATCTATATGTGATAATATCATTGAATGTAGAAAAACCTTAGCTGAAATAATTGTCATTGATGGTCTAATTTGTTTGAAGTTATTTAAATTAAATTTAATTATGCTTGCTGTAAGTTTTATATGTTTTTTAAAAGACAGTGTGGGATCCAGTGTGACCCCAAGGTACCTGAAATCCTGCACAAGATCAAGCTCTTCGCCCCCCAGGAACACACTAGACCGCTCCAGTTTTATAGGTTTTTTTGTAAACATCATTCTAACTGTTTTTTTCTTATTCAGCAGTAAGGAGGACTGAAGGAGCCAGTGTTGTATATTCTCCAAGGCTAATGTGAGGATTGAAGATGCTTCCTGTGGACTTTTGGCAGGTGTAAAAATAACAGCATCATCAGCATACATTTGGAAGTGGACACTTTGACACACGTTAGGCAAATCATTTATATACAAAGAAAACAGAACTGGTCCCAAAATAGAGCCCTGGGGAACCCCTGCTGGACAGTCAAGGTATGACGACATTGTGCCCCTGACAGACACAGACTGTCTCCTGTTGGATAAATAAGATTGAAACCAAGCTAATGCATCTTCGGCAAAGTTAAAATAAGTCAGTTTGGACAGAAGGACCTGATGGTCCACTGTATCAAATGCCTTCTTTAAATCTAGAAAGACTGCACCAACACAGGTGGTTTTATCGAGCAGGGATTTCACTGTTTCTATAAGGACACAATTTGCCGTCTCTGTGGAATGATGCTGGCGAAACCCGAACTGCATGGGGTGCAGAAGAGAATGGTGGCTGAGATGTTTGTTCAGCAGCTTGGCAATCCATTTTTCTGCAACCTTAGAAACAACAGGGAGGATGCTAATGGGACGATAGTTAGAAATATTTGATTTGTCTCCTGATTTAAAAATTGGTGAGACTATGGCAGCCTTCCAACTTGCTGGGACTGTTGCCATTCTGATGGATAAATTTATCAGATGTGTTATTGGACAAACCAGTGCATCTTTGTGTGTTTTTAAAAAGTGTGTGTCAAGCCCGTATGCATCTTTAGTTTTTGAAGCCCTCATTGATTGAATTATACTAGCGACTTCCATATCTGTAATTTGATCTAATCTAAAAAGAGGCTGTCCAGAGTCATTAGAATTGCAAACTATCTCTGACTGACTAAACATATGTCTTATTTCATCAATAGACTTAATGAAAAAGTTATTGAACTCAGTTGCTAATTCTTTTGGATTAATCAACAACTTGTTATTAACTTTTATTTCCAATCTATCATTGATCATTTTATGTTCCTTACCTATCAGTTTATTTATGTTTTGCCATATGATTTTGACATTTATATTAGCACCTTTGATTACATCCAGAAAGAAATTTGCTTTGGCTTTACGTAATGCATTAGTAGTTTTATTCCTCATGGAAGTAAATCTTTGCCTATCAACAGTCAACCCTGTTTTCAAAGAGGTTTTAAGCAAAATGTCTCTTTCTTTCATAAGTTTTTTACAGTAGTTATTTAGCCATGGCAGTTGTTTTTTCCTTATATTTTCTTTTCCTCTTTTAAGAAAAGGTTCCATAAGTTCTGTGATTTTTGAATTAAATATTTGAGAGTTGAGTTCAATATTATCTTCCAAAAACAATTTGGGCCAATTTACTTCGTTTATAATATCTTCAAGATTTGAATGTGAATGTTTTGGAATAAATTTATGATGATTATTAAAATTAGCAGTATTGAATTGTTTTTTACTTAATTTGCGGGAGAAAAGTACAATATTATGATCAGAAAGACCTGTAATGAGATTATATGTTTTAAGAATCCTCTCAGCATGATTTGTAAATAAAAGGTCTATGAGAGTTTCAGAATGATTTGTTAATCTAGTTGGGTTTTCTATTATTTGTGTTAAATTAAAATAATCAGTAATTCGTTTAAGATTTGTTCGTTCTTTCTTTACATTCCAATTAATATTAAAATCACCCAGTAAAATAATTTCTTTAAATTTTTCACAATGATCAAGAAGAATCCTAAGTTGATCATAGAAATTATTTTTTGCTGTGGGCTTTCTATACATACATACTATTATAAAAGACATTGTTTCAGAAAGTGATATCTCTACACCAACACATTCCAAAACTATTTCACTTGGCCATTCAATCATTGTACACTTAAGAGTATTTCTAACATATATTAATACTCCCCCACCCTTCCCACTTTCTCTGTCCTTCCTAAATACATTATAACCGGGCATATTTACTACAGCCTCTGGGGAAGAGTGGGACAGCCACGTCTCTGAAAGTCCTAAAAAGTCAATGTTGGAATTACAGAGCAGGTGTTCCAGCTGTTCACGTTTTGGCCTCATACTGCGGATATTCAAGTGCCCGCCAAATAATCCCTTTATTTTTGATAACGGGTCCCAGACAACCTTAGCCTGGTTTAATGTCCGGAATATTTTAGTAGATCTATGCCGTTTAAGAACTGGATTCCTGTACCTTTTTGGATGGGACTGCTGGAGATCATCAGAACAGTCAACAAGCCTGGGGAGCAGCAAAGGCAACCCAGGAGCTGGCACAGGTCGCAACGGTGAAAGCTCAGGAGCAAACCCGGGGAGCAGCGGTGTCAGCCCAGATACCAGACCAGGGAGCATCGGAGTCAGCCCAGGAGCCAGACCAGGGAGCGGCGGAGTCAGCCCAGGAGCCAGACTGGGAAGCAGCGATGATAAACCGGAAGCCGGCCCGGCGCAAACCGGCGAAAACCCAGAAGCAGGCCCGGGAAGCAGCGGCGCCAGCCCCGAACCAGGCCCGGGGAGCAGCGGCGCCAGCCCCGGAACCGGCCCGCGGAGCAGCGGCAGAAGACCAGCAACAGGCCCGGGGAGCAGCAAGGGAAGACCAGGAACAGGCCCGGGGAGCAGCAAGGGAAGACCAGGAACAGGCCCGGGGAGCAGCGGCTGAAATCCAGCAACAGGCCCAGGGAGCAGCGGCGGAAGACCAGAAACAGGCCCGGGGAGCAGCAGAGGAAATGGACGAGGCACAGGAACAGACCAAGGCAGTTTCGATGGCAGCCCAAATAGCAACGTTGGTAATCCAAACAGCAGCGGCCGCGGGCCAGCTGGCTGTGGCCCCGGATTTACTTCAATGTCTCCAGCCAAAAGAAGTATTATTAAAACATGAACTAGTTTAGTATCATCCAACTGTCCATGTTTACCTGAGGGTGAGGTGAGTCTGGCATGACCATTATCCAATAATATTGTGAAAAGGACATGCTGACTCGCCTGTGCTGGGCACAGGATTTGGTTATCCCTTTTTTCCAGACCAGTATGACATACAGATAAAGAAAAACACAAAAAAGAAAAGAAAAGACCAGTTAAAGGCAAAAGCCGATTCCTTTCGATGTTATTAAAGGATTTTTGAGGCATCCACACAGAGCCAGCCACATTGCGTGTCATCCCGGCAGCCATTTTTCTCATCCCGGCCATTTTTTTTTTTTTTTTTTTTTTTTTTTTTTTTTTTTTTAGCCTGTCATGTCTGGTAGATCTTGCAAGCAGAACTGTGATCTGAATGCGTTGTTGTGCCAAACATATTTGCTATTTCAAGATGAGCTCTATAGGTTCTCAATAGGCTCTTCTTGTTGTTGTTTTAACCCTTTATTTTATTTATCTGAGTTATTTTTCCACATACTATGTAACAGCCAGAGCTGACAGGCTGAAGAAGAGGAAAATAAAGAGAAGAAAAAGGGAGAGAGAAAGGGAGCAAAAAAAAAAAAAAAAAAAAGGGGAAAGAGCACAAGTCTATTAATCAGATACTTCATCACTTTAACATATAAAAAAAAATACTATCAATACTTGCAAAAATAAATTTGTGTGTGAAAAACAAAACTAACAAAGCATGTTACGCACACCAACAATTTTGTTGAGTTGTGATTGAGTGGGCGTTTGTGTCTGTGTCATGTTTGTGTCTGTGTCATGGAACGTACTTACCAATGAGGGCAAAACGCTGCAGCTCCACCCATCAGAAGCCAGAGGCAGGTACGGAAAGCCCCCAGAACCCCAGGCCACCAGCAGCCCACCAAGAGCCAGGAAGACCCCCGGCCACTCAGTCCAAAGACAACCGCACACCTACCCCAGCAGACGGGAGAGGGTGGTCTCAGACGGAGCCCCCCCAGTCGAGGAGCGAGGGCTCCAGGGAACCCAAGGCGATGAGAAGCCAGCCCCCCCCCAGCGGCCAGCCCCCTGCACTGGCCGGCGGCAGGGCTCCCGGGCCCACGGCACCCAAGGACCGCCCGACCCTCCACAGCGCCCCCCCCCCCGCCGAAGAAGCCAACGCAGCCCCGCACCGCACCCCCACGGGGGGCAGGCCAGTACCCACGCCAGAACACCCAGCCCCACCCAGGAACCCCGAGGCACCCCCATCCCAGGGGGGTAGGGGGGAGGAGGCAACCAGCAAGGAGCGGCCAGGAGGCAAGGCACAAGGCCCAGACCCAGGTCCAGCCATACATACAAACACACCCAGACACCCGTGTACACATTTATACACAGATACTCATACATGCCCATACATACTTACCCACACACAGATATGCCATACATACACATTCACTCACCCACCCATACTCACGGAGACGGTGACAAATACACAAAGACACACATTCATCCATAGCTACCCACCCTCTGAAGGCGGGGCAAGTGGAAACCACCCCAGGGCCAACAGCGACCCCAGGACGCCACCAGCCCGGTCCCCAAGGAACCACCCGCCCCCTACCCCGGGCGAGACGCAAGAAATCGGGGTGTAAGATGACCCATCCACCCCTCCTCCTCCCCAACTTGTAGGTCTATGTGTTAATGTTTGTGAGTGAATGAGGTGTATAGGGTGCAGTTAAAATTGAGGGGACAGTTATGCCACAAGCGCCAACTGTTGGTCGTCAGCGCTTGCCCACACTGCCCCCCCAAAACCCTCCATGTCTAAAGTGCAAATAAAATTTGGAGACAGACAGTGACGAGGATCCGAGTGGGGCCACCTCAGCGGCCCATCTCATCAACCTCTGAGTAACATGCCTGCCCCAAAGGTCCTATGTGTATCAGGGTGTAAGTGTGTATGTGTTGTGAGTTATAATGACTAAAGTGCAATTAAAATGGAGAGGCAAGTGGTGGTGCAGCTCTCCACGTGGCCTCTCCATCCTACATCTGTGAGTGATGTGTATTCTGTGTGTGTGTGTGTGTGTGTTTGTGTATGGGGAGGGGGAGGGGGGGGGGGGGGCATATGACCAGGAAAAATCCTGGAAGAAGAGAGCCAGCTGGCCGCTGGCTCAATAGGCACCCCGACCTCCCACACCCCAGCACAGGGCAGGGGGAGGTGAGCCCGGGGCCGCGGTGACAGCATCCCGGAGCACTGCAGCACCCGAGGTTGGCGCCCTCGCCCCCACCGCAGAGGGCGGCCCGCTCCTCCTAGATGCCCATTCACTCAACAATAGACACAAACAGGCGACAGGACATACTGGCCTGGGCATGGAAATGCAGTGCCCAGTCCCCCCCAACCACCCCACCGCGGCCCCATCCCCCACCCCACCCCCCTGCAATGCAGGCACCCCAGGGCCCCAAAAGCGTAGACCGGACATCCCGACGTCAGGCCAACCCACCCCACCCGGCGGCGCGGCCGGGACAGCAGCGGCCCCCCCCGCGCCCGGGGGGGCCCACCGGGAGCCGGCGCGGCCCCAGTGCCGGGGCCCCAGACCCCAGCCCCCAAGCCATACAGGGAAGACCAGCCAACCGACCGAGGGCCGGCACCACCCCCCCAAGCACCCCGCCCACACCCCAGGACCGAAGGCAGCACCATCCAAGCCCCCACCACCATCAACCAGGACAGGCACACAGACATCACCAGAAGGTCGCCCCAGGACCGCAGCCCCAGGAGGCTACCAGCTACCCAGGCCCCCGGAGTCCCCCCCCACCCCCCCACAAAGCACATCAGGAGCAGAGCCCGCAGCCCACCACCCCCACTAAGTAATGGAGCTGAGCAGTGGGAACCAAAGAGAGTCAAATTCCTCCAATTTGTTTTTAGAAGAAGCAGACATTCTCTCTAAACTAACATGATCTACTAATAAATTTCTGTACTGAGTAATACATAGTTTATTTTTTGTCTTCCAGTTCATGAGGATCATCTTCTTAGCGATGCACAAGGCAGTAAGAACTATGTGTGATATATTTAACTCCATAATTAATTCACTGACATCACCTAAGATGCATAGTCTGGGGGAAGTTGGGATATGACAGCTAAACCATGTGGATAGATCTTCACAAATCCTCTGCCAAAATCTCTGAACTGGCACACAAGACCACAGAGCGTGTAGATGATTATCCTCTGAATTGCTTGTACAGTGGGTGCATATGTTTGAGTGTGTAAGGCCCATTTGGAACATCCTTTGTCCAGTGTAGTATGTTCTATGGAGAATCTTATATTGTACAAGTTGTATTTGGGGTCTTTTAGTCATTTTGAAGATATTTAAACATATTTCTGTCCATAAATTTTGATCCAGGTTGACAGAAAGATCACGCTCCCATTTTGTAATTGGGAGGGAAACTGAATCATCAGTTTTTATTAATAATTTATATAATTTTGATAACAATTTTGGGGTACAGAGGTTAAGAAATTCTGTTACCCAAGTAGGCATTTCTAGATTCAATTGATTAAGGTTAAATCTTCCCTGTAGGACGGACTTAACTTGTTGATATTCCAGAAATCTACCGTTGCCAATTCTATATTTTGATATAAGTTCTTGGAACGTGATAAAATTTCCATCTTGGATAATATGTTCTAAGTTATTTATACCCTTATCACGCCATAACGGAAAATTCAGCATTTTCTTTTTCTGACAAATATCTGGATTGTTCCAAATGGGTGTTAGTTTACAGGGGATGAGTGAAGACTTAGTTATTTTTAAAAATTCCCACCAGGCTGTCAGAGAGGTATTTATACTAAGGACTTTATAGCAGTTATGATGTTTAATACTGGAACTAATGAAAGGTAAATCTGAGATTTTTATTTTTCCACAAAACGCCTGTTCTAGATCCAGCCATGGGTTGTCTAATGAGTTGGATTTGATCCACTTTGAAATATACTGCAATCTACTGCTTAAGAAATAGTAATAAAAGTTTGGTAATTCTAGACCTCCACTGTGTTTTGGCTTTTGTAAAGTTTTTAAGCTTATTCTTGACGGTTTGTTTTTCCATAAAAATTTTGAGATGTTTGAATCTAGTGACTTGAACCAAGGAATAGAAGGTTTATTAGGGATCAATGAAAATAGATAATTAATTTTTGGTAAAACCATCATTTTAATGGCAGCAACTCTCCCCATAAGTGATATAGGTAAACTGTTCCAACGTGTGAGATCATCCTCTATTGTTTTTTATAAGGGGATATGTTTTAATCGTACCAAGTCTGAGAGCCTGGTGGAAAAATTTATGCCTAAATATCTAATATTTCCTGACTTTAGTGGGGTCCTAGAGGTTCTCTGGAAATTACAATTCAGAGGCAAAACTGTTGATTTACTCCAATTGATAGAGTAATCAGATATAGATGAGAACTTATCTATCAGTGTGATAGTCTTCAAAAGAGAGCCTTGTGAATTCCCAAGGAAAAGTAATACATCATCAGCATAAAGGCTAAGTTTATGGTCCATATTTTCAGTTTGAATCCCTTTAATATTTGCATTTTGACGGATTGCTGCTGCTAGCGGCTCAATGAAAATTACAAAAAGAGAGGGAGAGAGTGGGCAGCCCTGCCTAGTGCCCCTCTGCAGACTGAAACTTTGTGAAATGAGATCATTTGTCCTAACTCGCGCATTCGGAGAGCTGTGTAGTGTTCTGATCCAGTTTATAAAGGATGAACCGAATCCAAATTTTTGCAGAACTGCTAGTAAGAATTTCCAATTTACCCGATCAAATGCTTTCTCTGCATCTAAAGACACGATTGTCGTCTCTAATTTGTTAATAGAACAATAGTCTATTATATTTATCAGTCGACGTGTATTATTGGCTGAGTGCCGACCCTTGATAAAGCCTGTTTGATCTGGATGTACAATAAATGGAGTAATACTTTCTAATCTTTTGGCAAGGGCTTTGCAAATTATTTTAAGATCTACATTAATGAGAGAGATTGGCCTGTAGCTGGATGGGAGTGTGGGGTCTTTGCCTGGTTTAAGAAGCAGGCTAATGTTAGCAGAGTTTAAGGTTGGAGATAAGATGTGGTCATTCTGAATCTGAGTTACCATTCTGAAAAAAATGGGAGCTAGCTCAGACCAAAATTCTTTATAAAACTCGGCTGGAAAACCATCTGGGCCTGGGGCTTTATTATTTGGGAGATGCTGTAGGGCTTCACTAAGTTCAGACAATGAAAGAGGTAAATCCAGAGCTGCAGCCTGGCTGTCATTTAGTTTTGGTAGATTTATATTATTAAGAAATTCTTCAATTTCAGTATCAGATGGGTTAATCTGTGGTGAATATAAGGCTTCATAGAAGTCTCTGAAAGAGTTATTTATTTGTTGTGGGTCATGAGTAATAATACCAGTCGAGTCTTTAATAGAAAAAATAGCTGTTTTTTCTTTATTCAGTTTTAATTGCTTGGCCAGGAATTTTCCAGATTTATTTCCATGCTCAAAGTTTTCCAAACGCAGCCTCTGCAACATAAATTGTGTCCTTTTATCAATTATTTCATTTAGCTCCAGTTTCAGTTTCCTCAGGCTGATAATTGTATGTTCTTGTGGTGAAGCGGCATAAGCAGTTTCTAAAGATTTAATTTTTTGTTCTAATTCTAACACAAGTGCTTTTTCTTTATTTTTCCTATGCGAGCAGTAAGATATTATTTTGCCCCGCATTACTGCCTTTCCTGCTTCCCAAAGAACACATGGTGATATTCCTGGAATATCATTATATTCTAAGTATGCTGACCATTCCTTTTTGAAATAATTAATAAAATCTTCTTCTTTAAGTAATGATGTATTAAATCTCCAGTTCCTGATTGGTGGTGTGACTCTTTTCTGTGTCAGAGACATAGACACCGGTGCATGATCGCTAATAGTGATAGGGTGAATCTGAGTGTCTGTGATATCCATCATTATGGAGCTGCTAACTAAAAAGTAATCTAAGCGGGAATGAGATTTGTGTACTTGTGAGAAATAACTATAATCTCTCAAAGTAGGGTGATGTGAACGCCAAGCATCGCAAAGTCCAAAATCCTTCATGTACTGTTTAAGAATGTCTGCAGACTGCCAGTTCCTCTGACTCGCTGCTGTACTGAGCCTGTCAATATCTGCATTAAGTACCAGGTTGAAGTCTCCTCCTATTACAAGTGTGGTGTCAGAGTGATCTGAGAGTGAAGTGAACAAAGCATGAAAGAAGGAGGGGTCATCAACATTTGGTCCATATATACTAGCAATACATAAATCTGTATTCTGTATAGATAAATTAAGTATTATAAATCTACCTTCAGGGTCTATTGTACTGTTGCTAATGTTAAAGTTTATCTTCTTGTTAATCAATATAGCTACACCTCTTTGTTTGGAGTTATAGCAGGCTGAGTACGTGTGAGGGAACTGTGGAGAGGAAAGAGTGAGCACAGATGTTTTGGACACATGTGTCTCCTGTAGAAAAACAACATCTGCTTTTAAGTCTTTTAACCGATTAAAAATTTTTAGTCTCTTTTCCCTCGAACCAGCCCCGTGCACATTCCATGAGACAAATCTGAGTGTGCTCATATTTAAACTAACTGATGGACTGTTGTGTGCTCACTAAGGATGTGTGTGTGTGTGTACATATGTTCTGTATGTTGGCGTGTGCCCTTTATATTGATGTGTGCGTGTGTATGTGCGCTGTATGTTGGTGTGTGTGCATCTGCGCTGTATGTTAGTGTAGTAAACTGTAGCATTGTAAGTGACGTAAACATATTGCTGAGTGCAGAAAGAAAAAAGACGTGTAAAAAGTGAACTAAGTGACATAAGAATGAAATTAGATGAGGGGAAAACAAAACAGAACAAACAACCAAACAAACGATCACGGTACTATGCTGACTCGTCGGCGTTAATGGTACTACTTAGACAGATTTAGACTATTTAATGGTACTGTTTAGATAGTTGAAAAAAAAACTCAGAAAAGAACGTTAATATGGACACAGATCACCTGATCGATCAGCTGAGCCATGGCGTGGTGTTTTTGTCTCGGTAAAGCTGTCCGTTTACATACAGTTTGTCCACGGCGATGACAGCCCGGGAGCCTTCCTGCATGAGCTTCTTCCGGATGGGGAATAGGGCCTTGCGTCGCTCCAGAATCTCCTTTGGAAACTGGTCGTTGACGCTGAAGTCCGTCCCTCTCAGCTCCCGGCCGCGGCTCTTCACCAGCTCTTTTTCTTTGAAGTGTTCGAATTTGGCCACGATCGGTCTGGGTCTGCGTGCTCCGGGTCGCTTCCCTCCCAGGCGGTGGACTCTATGGAAGGCGATGGTCTTCACGGCGTCCTCCGGGAGCTTCAGGTGAGTTTGGATAAATTCCTTCACTGTAGCCTCCGGGTCCTCCTCTGCCTTCTCCGGGATACCTGAAAACACAAGATTTTCTCTCATGCTGCGGGCCTGAAGCTCGATAATCGATTCTTTAATTTTCTTATTTTCTTCTGAGAGCCGGGTCGTTTCCTCGGTGAGGGAATTCACCGACTCTCTGAGGACAGCGTTTTCAGCAGCCAGTGTTTCCACCTGATGCTGGCTGAACTCGACTGACTCCCGCAGGGCCTGAAACTCCTTGTGAAGGATTTCAACCAGTGCCAAGCGGGCGTCAAAGCTGGACAATTTGTTATTAATGGACTCCAGAATGTCCACAATATTGGTGGTGGGTGGCGAAGTTGCCTCTGGGGAATCTTCTGGGCGGCTTCTTTTTGTGGACGGCGTTGCTTTGCTGGTGGAGGGAGTCGGCGTCTTGTCTGTTTTCCCCATGACGACTCGCTCAAAACACCCGTCGATGTACCGCAGCAAACTATCCAGGTCCTCTCCACCGTCCTCCAGATTGTTGAAAATAATTTAAGTTAGGCTAAGAAACTACCTATATTTTTTTAGTTTTAAGCCTGTCTAGTTATAAATTGGCGAGAAAAAAAAAGGCTAATCACGCAAATGTTTGCTGATAGAGTCACGCCGCCATTAACGATACTGCCGAGATTCACAAAGTCTCGCGTGACTACAGCATAGTCTCCGTCTCCTAGCATAGTCTCCGTCTCCGTCTCTGTTCCCTGCTCTGCTCATCCCGGCCATTTAATCGTACCAAGTCTGAGAGCCTGGCAGAAAAATTTATGCCTAAATATCTAATATTTCCTGACTTTAGTGGGGTCCTAGAGGTTCTCTGGAAATTACAATTCAGAGGCAAAACTGTTGATTTACTCCAATTGATAGAGTAATCAGATATCGATGAGAACTTATCTATTAGTGTGATAGTCTTCAAAAGAGAAGCTTGTGAATTCCCAAGGAAAAGTAATACATCATCAGCATAAAGGCTAATTTTATGGTCCATATTTTCAGTTTGAATTCCTTTAATATTTGCATTTTGACGGATTGCTGCTGCTAGTGGCTCAATGAAAATTACAAAAAGAGAGGGAAAGAGTGGGCAGCCCTGCCTGGTGCCCCTCTGCAGACTGAAGCTTTGGGAAATGAGATCATTTGTGAAGTGAGAATATGCCAGTGGTTTATTTTTGAGCAATTCCTCATGTACATCTACAGCTGAATGTTAATAAAAGTGTCTGTGTGACATTTGGGACATGTAGCTTTGACTCAGAAGTGCCTTTTTGTTTATACCTTTGGGAAGAAAACGATATCAAGATATATTTCGTATATCACTGTTCAGGTAAAAAATATTGATATATTATTTTGGTCCATATTCCCCAGCCCTAGTAGTTCTAAACTAGGGATGGCACGATACCACTTTTTTATGTCCGATATCGATATTTTACATTTGGATATCAGCCGATACCGATATAAATCCGATACTTAAAATTGATCCAGGCATTTAAAAACATTAAAAAGAAAAAAGAAGTCAACAGTCTCTCACACAACAAAATCAAAGTCTTTTAGTTGTCCCACATACAAGACTAAGGACCAGGGCGGACAGAGCTTTTTAGGCAGTGGCACCAAAGCTCTGGAACTGTTTACCACTCCAGCTCCATTTAGCTGACTCTGTGGCGTCATTTAAAAAATAGTTGAAAACTTTTCTGTTTAACCAGGCTTTCTGGTTTCTGACTTTATTTGTATTCTTTTTCTTTTAATACGGTAATATTATTATGTTTTTAACATAGTGTTTTATACAGCGTCTTTCTGTCTGTGAAAAACGCTATATAAATAAACTTTACTTACAACAATACCTATCACCTGAATGCTGTTGCTTCTGTGTGAGACGGTGATGCATTGGTTTATGGCATGTTGCAAATTTCATTAGGGCTGCAACTATCGATTATTTTAGCAATTGTGTATTCTATTTATATTGATTGACTGTCAGTTTGTGACGCAGTGTTTTCAGACCACATGCCTGTGTTATTTGATCTTACTTTGCCCTGTAACATTGTCAAACCTCGCGCTCCGGCGCGACGCTGTCGTGTTTTTAACTCGTCTACTGCTGCACATTTCTCTGCTCTTTTTGATTTGAATGGTGGCATTCCTGAGTCCTCTAATACAGAGGTGCTCACTACCTGGTTTTATTCCGTCTGCCAGTCTGTTTTAGATACAGTGGCTCCAGTAAAGCCCAGGAGGCCCAGAACTAAAGTCGAGCCCTGGTTGAACGACACAACTCGTGCTGTCAGACTTGAATGCTGAAAGGCTGAGCGAAAATGGAAAAAGGACAAGCTGCAGGCATCTTTCGAAATATTAAAGGACTGTTGGCGTCGCTATCAGGCAACCGTGAAAGATGCTAAACGAAAGTATTTGTCAAATATTATTGTGGCAAATAGTCACACGGCCCCGTGTATTATTTGACATTATTGACTCTGTTTTGAATGTCCCTCAATCCACCGGTGCTGATCCTTCACCTGAGGCTTGTGAACATTTTCAAGAATTCTTTGTGGCAAAAGTGGAAAATGTTAAGGCTCTCATTCCACCTCCCACTTCTGACCCCTCAGTCTCTGTTCCCTGCTCTGCTGCATTGTACCAGTTTGAGCCGGTCACTTTGTCTTTTTTAAATGAGACTGTCGGTCACCTGAAGCCCTCAGGCTCCCCGGTTGATGTTATCCCACCTCGATTTTTTAAAGAGGTTTTTACTGTATTAGGCCCAGCTGTTCTTGCCCTTATTAACAGCAGCCTGTCCTCTGGTGTGGTTCCTGATACTTTTAAGCATGCGACAGTGTTACCACTGATTAAAAAACCTGGACTGGATTCCACTGTGCTGTCTAATTTTAGGCCTATTTCGAGGCTTCCATTTCTTTCTAAAATTCTGGAAAAGGTCGTGTATAGCCAGGTGAAAGCCTTTTTAGGCGAAAATGATATCGTTGAGGTCTTTCAGTCTGGCTTCAAGCCTCTTCATAGCACTGAGTCTGCCTTGCTAAGGGTTTTTAATGACATTTTCCTGGCCACAGATGCGGGTGACTGTGTGATTTTACTTCTTTTAGATCTGACAGCTGCTTTTGATGCGGTGGACCACAATATTTTAATATCTCGTCTAGAGCGGTGTACAGGTTCAGGGCACAGCGCTTGAGTGGTTTAGGTCCTACTTGACCCAGAGAACTTTTACTGTCTGCTTAAATGATTTTAAATCTTCCTGTGCTCCTTTGTCGTGTGGGGTGCCCCAGGGTTCAATTCTTGGACCATTGCTGTTTTCTCTATATTTGTTGCCCCTTGGTTCTATTCTCAGAAAGCATAAAATTTCTTTCCACTGTTACGCTGACGATACCCAGATTTACATGCCCCTAAAACATAGTGATGCAAACTCCATACAGACCTTGACAAAGTGTCTCGATGAAGTCAAAGCTTGGTTGGCTTTGAACTTCCTGCATTTTAATGAAAATAAGACGGAGGCGATCGTTTTTGGTTCGGGCGTCACTGGGGTGCCAACTTCTGTGGATCTGGGTCCTCTATCCCAGTATGCAAAACCCATGGTCACAAATCTGGGAGTTAAGATGGATGAGAGTCTTAGGTTAGAGGGTCAGATTACTGCTGTGGTGAAATCCAGTTTCTTTCACCTTCAAATCATTTTGAAGCAGTAATCTACGCCTTTGTTACGTCCCGGCTGGATTACTGTAACTCTTTGTATATTGGCGTAAACCAGTCCTCATTGGCTCGTCTTCAGCTGGTCCAGAACGCTGCCGCACGGCTTTTGACTGGAACACGTAAGAGGGAGCACATTACCCCTGTTTTATCTTCATTGCACTGGTTTCCTGTTTATTTTAGAGTTCATTTTAAAATCCTTTTATTTGTTTTTAAGTCTTTAAATGGCCTCGCCCCATCGTACCTCTCTGAGTCACTGCATCTACACTCCCCTTCCCGCTCGCTCAGATCAGCTGATAAACTGCTCTTGGACGAGCAGAGGACTAAGCGGAAGCTTAGGGGGGACAGAGCCTTTGGGGTGGCAGCCCCTAAACTATGGAACTCGCTGCCATTGCATATTAGACAGGCCTCCTCACTGACAACTTTTAAAACCTCTCTTAAGACCCACTTATTTCACCTGGCTTTTGACCAGGTTTGAGATGCTGATTTTAGTTGTTGTGTATTTATTTTGTATTTTATTTCACCTAGTTATTTTATACTGTTTTATTATTTGATTCATGATAAACTATATATGTTATTGTTGCTTTTATCCTGTTATTTTATTTATTTATTTATTTTTATCTGCACTTCCCTTGTGTATTGTTGTCTTGTTTTCCTTGTTCAGCACTTTGGTCAGTGCTTGCTGTTTTTAAAGTGCTTTATAAATAAAATTGGCTTGGCTTGATTACCCAAGTAACTGGATAAGAAATACTTTTTTCATATTAACAGTTCATCTGCATATTTTAACTTCCGTACTGCAGTTTTTCCCTGTGTGAAACAAACAGGGTGGATGGAGCAGCTACAAAGTTCTCTTTTCTTCACTTACTGATCAGGTGGTTGATGAAGGACCTCCAGCTGTTTCCCAGTAAAGGTTTAATGGAGGTTACAGGGACGAAAAGGCTTCTTTTGGACACTAGAAAAACATTTCCTTCTGCTCCATCTGAGCTCACCGGCTCCGCCTCTTTGCTTGTGCAGACAGACTGCACGTAAATCAGCTGATTGCTGCTGTTGCGTCATCAGTGTATATGTTGAAAAACTGGGGGCTGTGTGAGCGTAATCTTGTAATGCTTTATATTCACAAGCATTCTCCTAAATATGTTTCTACTGCAGGTCTATATTTAGTCACAAATCAGGGATTAAAGTATTAAAAATATTTTGATGGGGAAGGGGTCCTTCCGGTACCGGACGGTCACTAGTGCTAATAGCTGCGCTCGCTAGCAGTATGTCCGGGAGCTGAAGCAGAGAAAAAAATAACAGCTGATTCTCAGCACAGCGAGCACAACACACAAACAAGGCAGAGAGCAGTGGAGGCGGAAAAACATGTCAGCGATGATCGCTCAGTGTCAAAGGGAATCCGTCGCAGCGACGGAGAACTGAGGGGGTTATTTGCTGATCCACTCCACTCCATTCCAGTAGGTGGTGGTAATGCAGCTCTAAGCTGGTTTGGTCAACCGCAGACCCACAAGAAGAAGAAGACGACTGAGCCCTGTAATGTAGCTAATGTGAGCGAAACGTTATTTAATGTATCGGATTACATTTTTTATTTCTTTCCGATATCCGATCCAGTAATTTAGGCCAGTATCGGACCGATACTGAATATAGGATCGGCGCATCCCTATTCTAAACATATTTTTTCTTCACTTTTTGTCTCTCCAAAGATGTTATTCCTCTCTCCTACAGCCTCGATTGCAACTACATGCAAATAACCAATTATGCAAATTAGGTGATGATGTCATACAGCGACTTTTAGGACATCCAATAGCTACTTTCCTTGCTGGGGAGTTGGCGGGAGGCCAGACAACAGTTTCTGATGAAAACATGTCGCATTCAAATGAGAAGAGACGTAAGGTGGACAGCGAAAATAGAAAATTTAACGACAACTGGACCGATAAGTATGCACAAGAGTAAGTGTCCCGAGAAATATGTGGCCCACTGGCAAATAGCCTCATGACAGAGGCAGAATATTCCATGACGGAGACTATGCTGTAGACGGAGACTATGCTGTAATCACGCGAGACTTTGTGAATCTCGGCAGTATCGTTAATGGCGGCGTGACTCTATCAGCAAACATTTGCGTGATTAGCCTTTTTTTTTTTCGCCAATTTATAACTAGACAGGCTTAAAACTAAAAAAATATAGGTAGTTTCTTAGCCTAACTTAAATTATTTTCAACAATCTGGAGGACGGTGAAGAGGACCTGGATAGTTTGCTGCGGTACATCGACGGGTGTTTTGAGCGAGTCGTCATGGGGAAAACAGACAAGACGCCGACTCCCTCCACCAGCAAAGCAACGCCGTCCACAAAAAGAAGCCGCCCAGAAGATTCCCCAGAGGCAACTTCGCCACCCACCACCAATATTGTGGACATTCTGGAGTCCATTAATAACAAATTGTCCAGCTTTGACGCCCGCTTGGCCCTGGTTGAAATCCTTCACAAGGAGTTTCAGGCCCTGCGGGAGTCAGTCGAGTTCAGCCAGCATCAGGTGGAAACACTGGCTGCTGAAAACGCTGTCCTCAGAGAGTCGGTGAATTCCCTCACCGAGGAAACGACCCGGCTCTCAGAAGAAAATAAGAAAATTAAAGAATCGATTATCGAGCTTCAGGCCCGCAGCATGAGAGAAAATCTTGTGTTTTCAGGTATCCCGGAGAAGGCAGAGGAGGACCCGGAGGCTACAGTGAAGGAATTTATCCAAACTCACCTGAAGCTCCCGGAGGACGCCGTGAAGACCATCGCCTTCCATAGAGTCCACCGCCTGGGAGGGAAGCGACCCGGAGCACGCAGACCCAGACCGATCGTGGCCAAATTCGAACACTTCAAAGAAAAAGAGCTGGTGAAGAGCCGCGGCCGGGAGCTGAGAGGGACGGACTTCAGCGTCAACGACCAGTTTCCAAAGGAGATTCTGGAGCGACGCAAGGCTCTATTCCCCATCCGGAAGAAGCTCATGCAGGAAGGCTCCCGGGCTGTCATCGCCGTGGACAAACTGTATGTAAACGGACAGCTTTACCGAGACAAAAACACCACGCCATGGCTCTGCTGATCGATCAGGTGATCTGTGTCCATATTAACGTTCTTTTCTGAGTTTTTTTTTTCTCAACCATCTAAACAGTACTATTAAATAGTCTAAATCTGTCTAAGTAGTACCATTAACGCCAACGAGTCAGCATAGTACCGTGATCGTTTGTTTGTTTGTTTGTTCTGTTTTGTTTTCCCCTCATCCAATTTCATTCTTATGTCACTTAGGTCACTTTTTACACGTCTTTTTTCTTTCTGCACTCAGCAATATGTTTACGTCACTTACAATGCTACAGTTTACCACACTAACATACAGCGCAGATGCACACACACCCACATACAGCGCACATACACACGCACACATCAATATAAAGGGCACACGCCAACATACAGAACATATGTACACACACACACACATCCTTAGTGAGCACACAACAGTCCATCAGTTAGTTTAAATATGAGCACACTCAGATTTGTCTCATGGAATGTGCACGGGGCTGGTTCGAGGGAAAAGAGACTAAAAATTTTTTAATCGGTTAAAAGACTTAAAAGCAGATGTTGTTTTTCTACAGGAGACACATGTGTCCAAAACATCTGTGCTCACTCTTTCCTCTCCACAGTTCCCTCACACGTACTCAGCCTGCTATAACTCCAAACAAAGAGGTGTAGCTATATTGATTAACAAGAAGATAAACTTTAACATTAGCAACAGTACAATAGACCCTGAAGGTAGATTTATAATACTTAATTTATCTATACAGAATACAGATTTATGTATTGCTAGTATATATGGACCAAATGTTGATGACCCCTCCTTCTTTCATGCTTTGTTCACTTCACTCTCAGATCACTCTGACACCACACTTGTAATAGGAGGAGACTTCAACCTGGTACTTAATGCAGATATTGACAGGCTCAGTACAGCAGCGAGTCAGAGGAACTGGCATCTGCAGACATTCTTAAACAGTACATGAAGGATTTTGGTCTTTGCGATGCTTGGCGTTCACATCACCCCCACTCTGAGAGATTATAGTTATTTCTCACCAGTACACAAATCTCATTCCCGCTTAGATTACTTTTTAGTTAGCAGCTCCATAATGATGGATATCACAGACACTCAGATTCACCCTATCACTATTAGCGATCATGCACCGGTGTCTATGTCTCTGACACAGAAAAGAGTCACACCACCAATCAGGAACTGGAGATTTAATACATCATTACTTAAAGAAGAAGATTTTATTAATTATTTCAAAAAGGAATGGTCAGCATACTTAGAATATAATGATATTCCAGGAATATCACCATGTGTTCTTTGGGAAGCAGGAAAGGCAGTAATGCGGGGCAAAATAATATCTTACTGCTCGCATAGGAAAAATAAAGAAAAAGCACTTGTGTTAGAATTAGAACAAAAAATTAAATCTTTAGAAACTGCCTATGCCGCTTCACCACAAGAACATACAATTATCAGCCTGAGGAAACTGAAACTGGAGCTAAATGAAATAATTGATAAAAGGACACAATTTATGTTGCAGAGGCTGCGTTTGGAAAACTTTGAGCATGGAAATAAATCTGGAAAATTCCTGGCCAAGCAATTAAAACTGAATAAAGAAAAAACAGCTATTTTTTCTATTAAAGACTCGACTGGTATTATTACTCATGACCCACAACAAATAAATAACTCTTTCAGAGACTTCTATGAAGCCTTATATTCACCACAGATTAACCCATCTGATACTGAAATTGAAGAATTTCTTAATAATATAAATCTACCAAAACTAAATGACAGCCAGGCTGCAGCTCTGGATTTACCTCTTTCATTGTCTGAACTTAGTGAAGCCCTACAGCATCTCCCAAATAATAAAGCCCCAGGCCCAGATGGTTTTCCAGCCGAGTTTTATAAAGAATTTTGGTCTGAGCTAGCTCCCATTTTTTTCAGAATGGTAACTCAGATTCAGAATGACCACATCTTATCTCCAACCTTAAACTCTGCTAACATTAGCCTGCTTCTTAAACCAGGCAAAGACCCCACACTCCCATCCAGCTACAGGCCAATCTCTCTCATTAATGTAGATCTCAAAATAATTTGCAAAGCCCTTGCCAAAAGATTAGAAAGTATTACTCCATTTATTGTACATCCAGATCAAACAGGCTTTATCAAGGGTCGGCACTCAGCCAATAATACACATCGACTGATAAATATAATAGACTATTGTTCTATTAACAAATTAGAGACGACAATCGTGTCTTTAGATGCAGAGAAGGCATTTGATCGGGTAAATTGGAAATTCTTACTAGCAGTTCTGCAAAAATTTGGATTCGGTTCATCCTTTATAAACTGGATCAGAACACTACACAGCTCTCCGAATGCACGTGTTAGGACAAATGATCTCATTTCCCAAAGCTTCAGTCTGCAGAGGGGCACTAGGCAGGGCTGCCCACTCTCTCCCTCTCTTTTTGTAATTTTCATTGAGCCGCTAGCGGCAGCAATCCGTCAAAATGCAAATATTAAAGGGATTCAAACTGAAAATATGGACCATAAACTTAGCCTTTATGCTGATGATGTATTACTTTTCCTTGGGAATTCACAAGGCTCTCTTTTGAAGACTATCACACTGATAGATAAGTTCTCATCTATATCTGATTACTCTATCAATTGGAGTAAATCAACAGTTTTGCCTCTGAATTGTAATTTCCAGAGAACCTCTAGGACCCCACTAAAGTCAGGAAATATTAGATATTTAGGCATAAATTTTTCCGCCAGGCTCTCAGACTTGGTACGATTAAATCATATCCCCTTATTAAAACAATAGAGGATGATCTCACACGTTGGAACAGTTTACCTATATCACTTATGGGGAGAGTTGCTGCCATTAAATGATGGTTTTACCAAAAATTAATTATCTATTTTCATTGATCCCTAATAAACCTTCTATTCCTTGGTTCAAGTCACTAGATTCAAACATCTCAAAATTTTTATGGAAAAACAAACCGTCAAGAATAAGCTTAAAAACTTTACAAAAGCCAAAACACAGTGGAGGTCTAGAATTACCAAACTTTTATTACTATTTCTTAAGCAGTAGATTGCAGTATATTTCAAAGTGGATCAAATCCAATTCATTAGACAACCCATGGCTGGATCTAGAACAGGCGTTTTGTGGAAAAATAAAAATCTCAGATTTACCTTTCATTAGTTCCAGTATTAAACATCATAACTGCTATAAAGTCCTTAGTATAAATACCTCTCTGACAGCCTGGTGGGAATTTTTAAAAATAACTAAGTCTTCACTCATCCCCTGTAAACTAACACCCATTTGGAACAATCCAGATATTTGTCAGAAAAAGAAAATGCTGAATTTTCCGTTATGGCGTGATAAGGGTATAAATAACTTAGAACATATTATCCAAGATGGAAATTTTATCACGTTCCAAGAACTTATATCAAAATATAGAATTGGCAACGGTAGATTTCTGGAATATCAACAAGTTAAGTCCGTCCTACAGGGAAGATTTAACCTTAATCAATTGAATCTAGAAATGCCTACTTGGGTAACATGTCTGTGTAGATTCTCAGTTATCCAGGTCATAGTAGTCTCTGGAGCTTGAAAAAGGCGACTGGACTTCTTTTTGTTTCTTGAAGACGTTTCACCTCTCATCCGAAAGGCTTCTTCAGTTCTCAACCAAATGGTGGAGAGACCCAGGTATTTAAACCCCTGTGGGCGTAGTCCCCTGGAGGTGGTTATGACCCTCTATTGATCATGTGCTGAACACATGTGCCCAGGTGTGAAGGGGGCGTGGGTCATATTTAATCAGTGGTTTCAGTTGAAACCAACTTAGGACTCCGCTCCATTGTTTCCTGTGGCCTATTGAGGTCACTGGAACAAAGGTGTGAATGGGGGTTGAGACGTCTGGGAAGGGAGCTCAGGACAGCACTGTAAGCGGGGGAACGTTGGTGACGTAATCCACCTCCTCTGTTCAATGATGGTTGTTCACAGTGGACATAGATGGCTTCTAGGAGTGAAAGAAGCCATCTATGTCCACTGTGAACAACCATCATTGAACAGAGGAGGTGGATTACGTCACCAACTTTCCCCCGCTTACAGTGCTGTCCTGAGCTCCCTTCCCAGACGTCTCAACCCCCATTCACACCTTTGTTCCAGTGACCTCAATAGGCCACAGGAAACAATGGAGCGGAGTCCTAAGTTGGTTTCAACTGAAACCACTGATTAAATATGACCCACGCCCCCTTCACACCTGGGCACATGTGTTCAGCACATGATCAATAGAGGGTCATAACCACCTCCAGGGGACTACGCCCACAGGGGTTTAAATACCTGGGTCTCTCCACCATTTGGTTGAGAACTGAAGAAGCCTTTCGGATGAGAGGTGAAACGTCTTCAAGAAACAAAAAGAAGTCCAGTCGCCTTTTTCAAGCTCCAGAGACTACTTGGGTAACAGAATTTCTTAACCTCTGTACCCCAAAATTGTTATCAAAATTATATAAATTATTAATAAAAACTGATGATTCAGTTTCCCTCCCAATTACAAAATGGGAGCGTGATCTTTCTGTCAACCTGGATCAAAATTTATGGACAGAAATATGTTTAAATATCTTCAAAATGACTAAAAGACCCCAAATACAACTTGTACAATATAAGATTCTCCATAGAACATACTACACTGGACAAAGGATGTTCCAAATGGGCCTTACACACTCAAACATATGCACCCACTGTACAAGCAATTCAGAGGATAATCATCTACATGCTCTGTGGTCTTGTGTACCAGTTCAGAGATTTTGGCAGAGGATTTGTGAAGATCTATCCACATGGTTTAGCTGTCATATCCCAACTTCCCCCAGACTATGCATCTTAGGTGATGTCAGTGAATTAATTATGGAGTTAAATATATCACACATAGTTCTTACTGCCTTGTGCATCGCTAAGAAGATGATCCTCATGAACTGGAAGACAAAAAATAAACTATGTATTACTCAGTACAGAAATTTATTAGTAGATCATGTTAGTTTAGAGAGAATGTCTGCTTCTTCTAAAAACAAATTGGAGGAATTTGACTCTCTTTGGTTCCCACTGCTCAGCTCCATTACTTAGTGGGGGTGGTGGGCTGCGGGCTCTGCTCCTGATGTGCTTTGTGGGGGGGTGGGGGGGGACTCCGGGGGCCTGGGTACCTGGTCGCCTCCTGAGGCTGGGGTCCTGGGGCGACCTTCTGGTGATGTCTGTGTGCCTGTCCTGGTTGATGGTGGTGGGGGCTTGGATGGTGCTGCCTTCGGTCCTGGGGTGTGGGCGGGGTGCTTGGGGGGGTGGTGCCGGCCCTCGGTCGGTTGGCTGGTCTTCCCTGTATGGCTTGGGGGCTGGGGTCTGGGGCCCCGGCGCTGGGGCCGCGCCGGCTCCCGGTGGGCCCCCCCTGGCGCGGGGGGGGCCTCTGCTGTCCCGGCCGCGCCGCCGGGTGGGGTGGGTTGGCCTGACGTCGGGATGTCCGGTCTACGCTTTTGGGGCCCTGGGGTGCCTGCATTGCAGGGGGGTGGGGTGGGGGATGGGGCCGCGGTGGGGTGGTTGGGGGGGACTGGGCACTGCATTTCCATGCCCAGGCCAGTATGTCCTGTCGCCTGTTTGTGTCTATTGTTGAGTGAATGGGCATCTAGGAGGAGCGGGCCGCCCTCTGCGGTGGGGGCGCGGGCGCCAACCTCGGGTGCTGCTGTGCTCCGGGATGCTGTCACCGCGGCCCCGGGCTCACCTCCCCCTGCCCTGTGCTGGGGTGTGGGAGGTCGGGGTGCCTATTGAGCCAGCGGACAGCTGGCTCTCTTCTTCCAGGATTTTTCCTGGTCATATGCCCCCCCCCCTCCCCCTCCCCATACACAAACACACACACACACACACACAGAATACACATCACTCACAGATGTAGGATGGAGAGGCCACGTGGAGAGCTGCACCACCACTTGCCTCTCCGTTTTAATTGCACTTTAGTCATTATAACTCACAACACATACACACTTACAACCTGATACACATAGGACCTTTGGGGCAGGCATGTTACTCAGAGGTTGATGAGATGGGCCGCTGAGGTGGCCCCACTCGGATCCTCGTCACTGTCTGTCTCCAAATTTTATTTGCACTTTAGACATGGAGGGTTTTGGGGGGGCAGTGTGGGCAAGCGCTGACGACCAACAGTTGGCGCTTGTGGCATAACTGTCCCCTCAATTTTAACTGCACCCTATACACCTCATTCACTCACAAACATTAACACATAGACCTACAAGTTGGGGAGGAGGAGGGGTGGATGGGTCATCTTACACCCCGATTTCTTGCGTCTCGCCCGGGGTAGGGGTCGGGTGGTTCCTTGGGGACCGGGCTGGTGGCGTCCTGGGGTCGCTGTTGGCCCTGGGGTGGTTTCCACTTGCCCCGCCTTCAGAGGGTGGGTAGCTATGGATGAATGTGTGTCTTTGTGTATTTGTCACCGTCTCCGTGAGCATGGGTGGGTGAGTGAATGTGTATGTATGGCATATCTGTGTGTGGGTAAGTATGTATGGGCATGTATGAGTATCTGTGTATAAATGTGTACACGGGTGTCTGGGTGTGTTTGTATGTATGGCTGGACCTGGGTCTGGGCCTTGTGCCTTGCCTCCTGGCCACTCCTTGCTGGTTGCCTCCTCCCCCCTACCCCCCTGGGATGGGGGTGCCTCGGGGTTCCTGGGTGGGGCTGGGTGTTCTGGCGTGGGTACTGGCCTGCCCCCCTTGGGGGTGCGGTGCGGGGCTGCGTTGGCTTCTTCGGCGTGGGGGGGGGCTCTGTGGAGGGTCGGGCGGTCCTTGGGTGCCGTGGGCCCGGGAGCCCTGCCGCCGGCCAGTGCAGGGGGCTGGCCGCTGGGGGGGGGCTGGCTTCTCATCGCCTTGGGTTCCCTGGAGCCCTCGCTCCTCGACTGGGGGGGCTCCGTCTGAGACCACCCTCTCCCGTCTGCTGGGGTAGGTGTGCGGTTGTCTTTGGACTGAGTGGCCAGGGGTCTTCCTGGCTCTTGGTGGGCTGCTGGTGGCCTGGGGTTCCGGGGGCTTTCCGTACCTGCCTCTGGCTTCTGATGGGTGGAGCTGCAGCGTTTTGCCCTCATTGGTAAGTACGTTCCATGACACAGACACAAACATGACACAGACACAAACGCCCACTCAATCACAACTCAACAAAATTGTTGGTGTGCGTAACATGCTTTGTTAGTTTTGTTTTTCACACACAAATTTATTTTTGCAAGTATTGATAGTATTTTTTTTTATATGTTAAAGTGATGAAGTATCTGATTAATAGACTTGTGCTCTTTCCCCTTTTTTTTTTTGCTCCCTTTCTCTCTCCCTTTTTCTTCTCTTTATTTTCCTCTTCTTCAGCCTGTCAGCTCTGGCTGTTACATAGTATGTGGAAAAATAACTCAGATAAATAAAATAAAGGGTTAAAACATCAACAAGAAGAGCCTATTGAGAACCTATAGAGCTCATCTTGAAATAGCAAATATGTTTGGCACAACAACGCATTCAGATCACAGTTCTGCTTGCAAGATCTACCAGACATGACAGGCTTTAAAAAAAAAAAAAAAAAAAAAAAAAAAAGAAATAGCCTCATGACAATTTGGCCCATAGAAAAATGTAGTTGAATACCCCTGATGTAAATTATTATATGATATTATTCTATGTATAGTGTATAGTCAGTTACTTATTTTTATTCTTTTTATTTATATATTTTTTACTACTTATTTTTGGCTGCAGGTATAAAATACATTTCACCATGCACTGTACTGTGTATAACTGTGCATATGACAAATAAACATTATCTTATCTTACTGTAAAACATGGCAATGTAATTTCGGAGCATTTTCATATTGAGATGTCAAGTGAAATGTATTTCACAACTTGGGTCAAACATAATGGCACTAAACTTCACCCTGGTCTTATTTACACAGATTTTATTAATGAGCTAAGAGATGGTATTTATTTTATGGTATCAGAGATGTAGATAGATAGATAGATAGATAGATAGATAGATAGATAGATAGATAGATAGATAGATAGATAGATAGATAGATAGATAGATAGATAGATAGATAGATAGATAGATAGATAGATAGATAGATAGATAGATAGATAGATTTAAAATTTAGTAATCCCTTGGGAGAGGGAGATTAAGGGAAATTAAGAGGCAACATTTGCATGCTTTTCATGTTGTTGACCAAATGCACAAGGTTTCAGCTGTTACACCTTGTGATTTAAGACACTTTAAGCCGTTTGATATTCAAATGTCTTATGGTAGAGATTCTCTTGCCTATGTTGTGCTTGATGGCTGTATTGTTTAGGGTAAGCAAGTTTTTTGCTCCTAGCTATGTTCTATGCTGAGTTTATGTGAGATACAGTCTGGAACTATTAAAAAAAGTGAAATGGGAGTTCTATGTGATTGTTTCCTCTAGACTGTGAAAGAGTTGTACCAATGGATGTAGACTGTATCCAATAGTGTTAATTTTAGGGTATGTTGTCCTTTTATAATTACAATCAGTAGAGTTAATTTTTGTAAAATTAACACCATAGGAAAGTAAAAAGTAACACTCCCAGTGTCGACCTTTTATTCTATCACAGTGTCCAATCTGTGTGAGTTTAACAATAATTTAGTGTACTTTTAAAACCCTTCTGGTGCTAATATTATACAACACAAAAAATTAGTTTTTAGCACTAATGGATGTCAGAATTTTGAGTCTTTCAAAAGTATTAATTTAACAGTGTATTGGTGGTTCCCATATAAACTCTGCATGCGTGTTGATTTTAACTCTGATAGTGTTAAATTTGCACTTTCAAATTTGCTGTGTGAAGTCTTTTAGATAAATATGATCCAAACCACTGCAGTGCAGTACCTTTAATATGTTATGAAGTTATGAATAATTTTTTCTCTAATGTCTAAAATTTTATTTGTAAAGAAATCCATGAAGTCACTACTAGTTAACGTGAAAGGAATACTCGGCTCTACAGAGCTCTGACTCTTTGTCAGCCTGGCTACAGTGCTGAAAACAAACCTGGGGTTGTTCTTATTTTCTTCAATTAATGATGAATAGTAAGATGTCCTAGCTTTACGGAGGGCTTTTTTATAGAGCAACAAACTCTTTTTCCAGGCTAAATGAGCATCTTCTAATTTAGTGAGACGCCATTCCCTCTCCAGCTTTCGGGTTATCTGCTTTAAGCTGTGCGTTTGTGAATTATACCACGGAGTCAGGCACTTCTGATTTGAAGCTTTCCTTTTCAGAGGAGCCACAGTATCTAAAGTTATACGCAGTGAGGATGTAAAACTATTGACGAGATAATCAACCTCCTTAGAGTGCCTTGAAAACGCCCATGATATACTGGCCACCAGTCTGTGGTGTAGCCCCTGTGGGATAGGTTCCAGTCCCCATGTGCCTCTAAATAGTTAACAGAATAGATGAATGGATGGAGGCTCAAAGACCCAAATTGTGACTCCAGGAATTTATCGCTATAATTTTATAAGGGCCTCACACAAAATTACAGAACCAGGCAAAGGACATGGAAAAACAAACAGGAGAGAAGAAAAATGCACTTTTCCAAGATCCCACAAAAGTAACTCAGGATCTCACAGAAGTCCATTGTTTTTGTCCCTTGCAGTGTTTCATACAAAATAACATAAATCAACCAACTTCTAATGTAAAAATTAAAAAAAAAATAATAGCAGGTTAAAACTCTCAAGTGATACACATGCTTTGTCAGGAAACCACGGTGCTTCACTGAGCTAGACTGGATGACCCTCACGATATCACAGATGTGTCTGGTAAACAGAGAATGCCAAACACATACTTTAGACTTAATCTTTAAAATACAAATAATTTTATCCCTCTAATAGTATCCCTTTTAGCCAAAATTAATCATGCATGCACACATGTCCAAATAATGAAGAACACAAAGCAGCCACAGCAAACATAGTTAAACTGCTTGTTATTTGTTACCTGCGGTGATGAGATATCCAGCCACAATGTTATGCTCCAGTTGGGTAAATGCACTTTGTCCCCCATAATGTGCAATTTCATCTGAAATATTGATCCCAGAGTCCATCCCCATTTGCTGATGTTCTAGATAAAAAATAAAAAAAATAAATTGAAGTGACAAACAAAAACTGAAAAAAATTATGCAAATGCTTGAAAGTGAAATAGAAGAAAACTTGAAGAGGAATGCAGGGAGGGAGTACTGTAAAATGCTGCCCTAACTAAAATCTGTAGGGCATTGTTTTGGAACAGTGGGGGTAAATATTGAGGAACAGGGTTTATGGGATTATTACATACCACTGCTCTCTGTCCCTAGTTAGCAGGCAACAACTTGCACATAACATTGGCAGCTAAGCTGTATAAGAGACGATTAGCACTCACGTGGAGGTGCTGGCAAGTTAGGTGGTCAATAAGCTTTAACATTTGAACAGAGAATGTGAGGCTGAAATACCTCAGACTGTTCATTTAACACAGAATAGATACAGAGTAGATACAGTAGATACAATCAAGTCTACTTTAGTTTGCACTGCATGTGCCTAAGGACTCCCAGAACCTGAGTGAACAAATGCACATGGCGTGGCGAAGGAGCCTTAACTTGACTCCAATCAAACCTTGAGGCCTCTTTGTACGACGATAATTCATATTGCCTAAAAACCTTTACAGCATCAAAAGTTGTGTTGAACAGTACTATCAGTGTTTTCATTTGGAGGGGAGATATGTAGACATGTTAGTGTTACTTTGCATCTATGGAAATAAAAGGCCTGTTTCTGTTTGAAAGCCAGGAAAAGGCTGCTTTCTCCCCTTCTTACAGCTTCTCAGTGTGTTATACATCAATACCAATACAGCATCTTTGCATGCTGGATTGTGGTAATCAACAGGTTTGTATATTACCTGGGCCATGATGCTCAGTATTTTCAGCAGTGTGGCACTGACCGATGTAATCCTTGCACTGAAGGAAACAGCTCCATCCATACCTGTCAAGTCTCCCGTTTTGGCTGGGAAATTCCCGTATTTTACCCCTCTGTCCCGGCGTCATCCCGTATTTTTATTTTCCCGTATTTTCAGTTTTCAATTTTCATTTTTCTTAAAGCATTCCTGTGCCGCTCCAAACTGTATTGTCACTATCACTAGTGTCACCATGTTCTGTGTACATAAAGCCTTCTTACTGTGTCCCTTCGTACGCTTTGGCATCTCCCAGACCTCACTTTGTCTCCATCCTCCAACCCCCGAACCTCACTTAAACACCGAGTCTGCCCACCCGCGCCCATCCCCGGTCCTCGCTTCTGCCTTTATCAACCTTTGAGTCAGCCGACAGCGACTTTTCTTACACAAGTTGGCAACAGTGACCCAGATAAAGGAGGAGGGTTGAATGTAGCTGGCAGTCTCACCTCACAGTGTTTTCATTAAATTTCATATTCTAACATTAAACAATATGGGACAAAATTGATCTATGTAATGTGGGTCTAGGCAAAGCATTAAAGTTATTAAGTTATTTCATAAAGTTTAGTTGTAGTTCTAAACATATTTAACGTTTTTTTTCTTTAGTTTTTGTCTCTCCAAAGATGTTTTTCTGCTCCTCGATTGCAACTACAGTACATCCAAATTAACAATTATGCAAATTAGGTGATGACGTCACATGCAGTGACCTCTATTTTCAGCAGCGGAAAATTTCCCGTATTTTTACATACAAAACTTGACAGGTATGGCTCCATCTCTGATCCCGCCTCACCTGACGCTGACGTACGACGTGTGTATGTCTGTGGCACGGACCAGCCAAGTTCGCAAGTAGAGCATCCTGATACACCTGCAGAGGGCAGCAGCGTGTGGTCTGCAGAAAATTAAAGAGAAGAAGAAGAAGCTTTTCCGGTGGAAACGGCAGGACGTCTCTTGACCATTACTCGTCAACATGCCTGGAATCGTGAGGGTCTTTGCCAGCCGCGCTGCTTCTGTCCTGAGGGGACACACCGTGGCGCAGAGGGCTAATATATACACTAGACCGCCCAAGGGAAAGATCGGCACATTTGTAAGTGGACTCCGTCACCGAACTACACCGTATGTGTCATGCTAACTGTACGGCTAGCTAGTAGCTCCGGTGTGTCCTTGGCTGAGGAGGTCACAGTCCGTGCACGGCTCGGAGTTTAATGTGTTGTCTCTTATGTTCTAAAAGCAAGTGTGTCTTTAAAGGCGCAGTGCATCGAGTTAAACCTCCGTACGACCGTTTCCACATCACACTGCTTTCTCTATTAGGTGAGGCCCGGCCTAGGAGCGTTCGTGTTTGCTTCTTCTGTTATCGCGCTGTCGGCCCGTTCTGCCGGCGGGTACGATGGTGGTGGGAGGACAGCATATTACCCCGCATATTAATTAAACTTCGATTAATTGTGCAGCTGTACAGCCTGCATACAGTGTCATCCACAGTGAGCTGCAGGCTGTTAGATTTTTGGAGAACAACATGGGATATGTTTGCATAGGTTGAAAACCCCTCCCAGCAGGCAAGACACGAGTGCACCATTGTTTCAGTTTTTCCTGCGTTTTCAGTGCAGAAGTTCAGATTTCTGGTGATTTATGCTGTAACCTACATTAAAGCCAGGAACCCCTCTGAACCTACCCCGTAACCTGACAGGTAACTGCACGTGGGTTTGATGCAGCCCACAGTGATTGTGACAGATCTCATAGCTAATTCAAGAACCGTCTGTGTTCTCCACGGTTTCCCTTCCTGTGCAGAAATCCAGAATACTTCTGCAGTAAGGTGTTTGTGGGCCATTTAATTGGCAGTTGTGAGCTGCGAATTGAGAGTTTATCAGTTCAGTTCAGTTAAATGTTATTTATATAGCACCAAATCACAACAGTCAATCAGCCAAGACTGATCCATAGACGAATCGAGTGGCCCAGCAGCATCAAACCGTTTCCACATTCGATCAAGTCGTGTTCAACCACCTCGATGGGGAGTCTTTGGTTCTGGTGTGCTGTGACAGGCGCTGCACTTCACTGGCTCTGCAGAGCAGCTGGCTGTGGCTGAAGGTGACCGGTATCAGCAGGCTGCTGCAAAATTCTCGCTTCCTTAAAATCCAAATGGTGATGCTGTAAAGTGGCTCGTAGTGCCGTGATGTTCCTAATACTAACAGACAGCTACATTTCACTGCAGTCAAAACCCAGAAAGAAATGTGTGCCTTACAAAACGTTTGGATTGCACCTCCATAAAGTGTTGTTCACTCTGAGCTGTCTGAGCAGCAGCCCTGTGACTGTCCACAGGGAGTGCTCTGGATTGTATGAGACGTTCTGTTATTGAGGATTATATCTGCACATTAAACGACACGCAGCATTCAGACCGGGTCCGAGTGCACCTGGAAGGGGAAACATGATTAATGAAGCCCTGTTTCTACTGTCTGACACTTGTGACTGGATCTTGTGATGTTGATTGGCTGACAGCTAACGGTGTGCCCCCTCTCTCACTTTCTGATGTTCAGGAAACTGCTGTTGGACTGGGCTTGTTTTCCCTGGTCATTCTGGGACCGTCGGGATGGATCCTGTCCCACTTGGAGGACTACAAGAAGAAAGAGTAGAGTGGACATTTTAACATCTGGCACATTGAGCTTCTGTCTCCAGTGACAGCCTGGGACCATCATCATCATCATCTTCCACTGCAGAGATGAATATGGAACAAGTTTTCTCTTCTACCTCTGACCGTTCCACTCCACATCCCAAATACAGAGCAGCGTTCCTCCAGATCACTGAATTCATGGATAATTGTGTTTTACATTGTCCCTCTTAAGATGTTACAGAATTAAACTTTAAATGACTGTTTCTGTGTATTTGTTCCTTTTTGATGAAGGTTTTTACACTCATTTAGATTAATGTGGTTGTTTATAGAGGTGATAATAAAATCAGCTTATATTTTTAAATGTTCCCTTAATAAGATATCCTGCCAGAGGACAGAATCTGCTCATGTCAGGAGAGCTCAGCACAACATAAACCTTTAAAAATGAGCATGAAGGGTCCAGCTGAGCTGAGCTGTCATCTCTAAGAAAGACCAACAAAGAACTCATGCTGTGTGAACTTACGTAGAGAAGTCCCTTACACTGATACAATCTATAATTGTGCATAATACCTTATGATTAGATGCTTTATTAATGATCCAGCGGTCCACCAGAGTGGACTCTACTGGGTTTAATGGTTTATCTCGTGAGCACACGTCAGCTGTTCACATCATCTCCAGCAGGATGACGGCATCCTCCCATCACTGCGACCTGTTACGGTGTGGCAGATGCTTGAATGGAGATTACCAAAGTAAAGGATGGTGTTTCAGTATAGAGCACTGCTGCGGCCCACTTAAGATCCCCCCCCCCCCAAAAAAAATAAGAATAAAAATAAAAATCTGATAGTGCCGGCCTGTGAGACTTTCTGGTTAGAAGCCTGTCTTCACTGTCATCCAAATACCAGAGAAAGTGATTCAAAAACATGACAGGCTGTTGGCTCCAAATCGCCAACACTAAATTCAGGTTAGAGTAAGATCACAAACTAACCACATCCTGTTACCAGTTTGAATTCACTTTTTATATAAATATGTATGCATGCTTGTGTGATCAGCATGAGGTCACAAATATGAATTGAGTTGTGTGGCTGTTTCTAACTCCTCGTTCTTTCTGTTGAGAGTAGTTCCGCCACAGTGTAGTGGTTTCTGCATTTGCCCAAAAGCTCCTCGGTTTGATCCCAGAAGAAGAAACAGATGATGTCAGGAAGGCCAGTGTGACCTGAAAGCTGCTGAATCAAACACGTAAGGGAGCAGCTGAAGGCTCTTATTCTTCCTACTGAGAGTGTTTTCTTCAGTTTATTGTCACTGATAAAGATATGGTAGAAGGCAATTCTTGAAGACAAACTTTGACTCGGCGTTGAAAATAGAAACCCAGCCAGTGGAGCCAGGCCCAAGTCAATGGGAGAGTTTTCAGTGTTAGCAAATCAAACACGCAGATCACCGAGAAGGTAAACAACTATAGGCGTAGGAACCGGGGGGGGGGCGTGTCTTCCCCACTATTGGAGACAGGCGCATTTGTCCCACCCAGAAATTACACCGGGCAGGAGAAACATTTTTTAACTCACGTGCTTTTATTTTGAAGGCGCAACATAACGTCATGCCACTGCGCTCCCCCCGCCCCCCTCTGAACGGCTCCGAGTGTTTGGGAGGCGGAGACAGCGGCAGGAGTCTGAGTGGGGTCAAACGGTCTGTGGGAATGTTACCGTGAATGTGGCTGTTTGTCAGGTTACTTTCATACAGAGGATAAAGTTTACTTACTGGACAAGAAGACAATTTACAATGAATTTCAAATGAGAGGCGGAAAAATCATTTTGGCTCACTTTTATTTATTTCTTTTGCTTCTTATTATTTTCATTGATATTTATTTTGATGTATTTTTGGATTAGAGTTTCAAACTGAATAGACATATTTTAATAGTTGTTTTTTTAACTTAAAAAGTGGATAATTTGTTCATTATATTATCTGTGAGGATTTTTTCATGTCAGAATGTTGTTTAATTAAAGAACCAGTTCTGTTGCCAGTCAACCTACATAAATGCATTTTTGACCATTATTAAACATGTTGCCAACTCTTCAGTAAGGAAAGTAGCTATTGGCTGTCCTAAAAGTCGCTAGAAGTCGCTATATGACGTCATCACCCAATTTGCATAATTGATTATTTGCATGTAGTTGCAATGGAGGCTGTGGGTGAGAGGAATAACATGTTTGGAGACTAACAGGCCAGTGAAACACATAGAGAGTAGTGGACAGAGTTACTTGCATTTTTCAGATGCTCACTTCAAATGTTATCCATACCACACGCCGTATTGTCTTTGAATGTCATGATTGCATTACGTATTTCTTGAGGGGAGACAATCACATTCTCATTACTATGTATGTCACCCACCACATAAGCGCTACTTCTGACACAGAGCTCAAGAGCTAAAGAGCTCAGTGTAGTGCTCCTGCCATAACTTAGTCATTTCTTTTACATCACTGACACCATCAGCAGTAGTTGGAAGAGATGTTTTACAATTATTTATTTTCTTAATTTCTTTCCAAAAGTCCTTGACATTATTATTTTTTAACTTTCTTGCAAGAGAGGCAGTGTTTCTGTTTCTCTTTATAAATCTTAAAGCATATTTAAAATTTGCATTTGCCTGTTTTTATACTCAAACAAAGGGGCATGTCTATGTTTACCCAAATCAACCCATGGTTTAAGAGCCCTTCTGGCCTCTCCATGAAGCTCTCCTACATAGTCATTCCAGATACCATGTGAGCTGGTTTTATACAGAGGCTTGAGGTAAGAAGGGACGTCACAACACTCTCATACATAGTGCATAACTCAGCGCTATGTTGAGGGTTCTTACAGTTCATATCATGGCATGAGATGCTTCTTTTGGTAAACCTGCTGTCAAAAAGTAAAGAAAAAACACGCTAAATATGTTTAGAACTACTAGAGCTGGGGAATATGGACAAAATAATATCTCAATATTTTTTAGCTGAATGGTGAAATATATCTTGATATTTTTTCTTCCCAAAGGTATAAACAAAAAGGCACCTCTGAGTCAAAGCTACATGTCCCAAATGTCACACAGACACTTTTATTAACATTCAGCTGTAGATGTACAGGAGAAATTGCTCAAAAGTAAACCACTGGCACATTTAAATAATAATGCTCCTCAAATAAATTAATGCTTTTTTCCTTCATAACAAAAGACTCACAGCTGTGCTATTAAAATGTAAACAGAAAAGATACAGAGCACAAAGAGGTAAAGGCTGACTGATTCTTTAAAAAGCCAGTCTGCAGTGAGGTAGACTTCACCAAAGTGCTTCCTGCTGTGTAAGACAAACATGAAAACAGACTGAATGAACAAACTTCCATCCTTCAGTCAGCAGGATTTCAGCCAGCTCAGTAAATCCAGACATATGCGCTGACCTATCACAGCAACGGCCCCACACGCTCAATGAGGCGTCGTATCAACCGGCTGCATCACGAGAACACGAACAGACCCACTTCCGCTATTAAAGGCACGTGACTCACGGTACAAACCAACAGCTAGGTACCCTTGGGGGTCCGGGCGATGCCTTTGTACGAATGGATGCAGTACAAAGGCTATATGTACACAAAACACGGCGATAGCAGAGGATTCCAGGTTAACAAAGAACTCTCCAAAAGTCGTCAACCTCACCGGGAAAACTCGCTAAATTTGTCGCTAGTCGCTTTTAGGAAAAAAACTCGCTAGGGGGGTCTGAAAATCTGCTAAATCTAGCGACAAAGTCGCCAAGTTGGCAACAGTGTTATTAAATGTTTTCGACCAATAAAACACATCAAACTTTGCACTTCTGTGCATTACTAAATTATTTTTGTGCTACTGAAATATTTAGCTTGCTAGTATATGAAGGAGTGTGAGGGCCACATTGAGAAAAAAATTAATAATTTTGAACATTTTGTGCATTTTGAGAATAAAGTCAAAGTCGTCATTTCAAGTCAAATAACGGCCACAGCTGCTACACTCTCTACAAAATGCCTTGAGTAGAAACAACTTGATCAGCTGTGTTATTGTGTCTTGTGGGTCTACATGTCCTCTCTGTACTGTACGAAGGTGCAGCCATCCTTTCATCTAACCATTGCCAGTTTGTGGGTTTTTCCTTCTGAGCAGATGCAGCTTTCTGCACTCTTTAACGTCCTCACACTCATACTACATCATGTTTGTGTACTAAAAGAGAAATCATTTCCTTGTTACTAAAACCGATTCTAAAGTATAGTTTCACTAACTCATAATACAAGACATTCTGGAGGGGATAACAGACATGCAGTTGTTTGACTTGAAGTGACTTTAATCTGCACATTTTGACTTTTTTCTCAAAATTTTGAATTTATTCTCAAAATGCGCAATTTATTTTTTTTCTCAGTGTGGCCCCTTGTACTAGTACCAGTACGGCCAGCTGATAAAGTAAGCCCTACAGCCTGGAATGACATGGTCATTATGCTTCATAAAACACTCAAGCCATTTTGTTTGGTGGTTTGTCCATGTCTTATGATTATAAAACATCTATATATATATATATATATGTAAATTCTACATGCAATAATATAGGTGTATGCAACACTATTTTTCCACGAAACATTTGAAAAAGAAAAAAGTAAAAGATCAAATAGCATTTTTTATGCTTTGCTCAGAGTCTTTATGGATCTGTCACGTTTTCGATATGTGTCCCCCCCCCAATAGTAAACTCCTTCCTACGCCCTTGTAAACAACCATCAGCAGAGGCCGGCGGAAATGATGCTGCTGCTGGGCCATGACAGGAGGGTGCGTGTGGTGAGACCACAGAGGAGGACATGCAGAGGCGGGTGTGACGGAGCATGTGAGATGGAGGCAGAAGATCCTTAAAGAAGAGGGACGCCGCTGAGGGAAGCGGTTATTCAGTCAGCAACATCGTCACTGTTATCAGAACGATCATGTTTTGACTTAATCAGTTTTGGTCCACACGGGGTTCCGTAGACGCCACAGTGAAATCAGCTGACAGGAAGATCATGTGACGAAGCCGAGGGTTTGCAGCTCCTGACTTCTGATCTGACCATCTCCGTATTTTTGCAGGTAACGCGTACCGTTAACCGCACATCGGTAACTTCAGACCATCTCCTTTAAGTACTTAAGTAAACTTAAGTACTCAGCATTACCAACTGCCTCTGACCCTTTACTAAAGTCTACTTATGAGCAGGGGCGTGGTGGCCATCGGGAGGTTTCCCGAACGGCCGGTGATCAGATTGTTTAACCCAGTTAAGCACAGCAGCGGCCACGGGTGCAGACAGTGATGGTCGGTCGTGAACGTTTGGGCTCTAAGAGCTGGCTCTTCACTGAGAGCCGTTTTTCATCAGGAGGGGCTACAAACTCATTCCAGCCAGCACACCGTAGGAGAGGCGCGACACCCCCCTTTGCTGCTCAGCTTTCACTCTCAGTGCCTCCACTCTGCATTCTTAAAAATATATAATAAATTATTATTATTATTGGTCTGTTTGGTAGATTTGTCTGCAGTGTTTTGTTCATTTGTTTTTGTGTTAAATAAAAATGAAAAGTTTGATCAAAATATTATACAAAAGGAAGAATGTCTGCTTTGGTAATAGAACAAATACATAAAATCAAGCAAGTATAAGGCTTCTCATAGAGGGAACACTGAATTCAAAGGGATCTTACAAAACATTCATATTTGCCAAGTTAAGCTAAAATATATGAGGCTGCAGATGATCATAAATTAAGAGCCGTGCTTTCTTTGTCATTACACACACACACAGTTGTTTTAATGCTGCAAATAAAGTTCTCAGCCCCAGCCCGCCCCTGCTCATGAGCATTAAATATTGTTTAAAACGGCTCGTTTCTGCATAAAAACATGAACAGAGATCATGAAGGAGCGAGCGTATATGAGCAGAGGAATTTCAGCTTTAGTCTTCTGACTCGGATTTTCCCAGGACTCACAGACCTTACTATGAGGCTGGTCATTCTGGACGACTACGACCTGGCCAGTGAGTGGGCAGCAAAATATATCCGCAACAGAATAATCCAGTTTGAGCCCTCTGCGGACAGATTCTTCACTCTCGGCCTGCCCACAGGTGAGCACCCTTCACACTAAAGCTCTTATAGGAGAACTGAATCGCTGCTGAGCGGAAACTGTGCTGTTTTTGCAGGCAGCACTCCTTACGGCTGTTACCAGAAGCTCATTGAATACTACAGAAGTGGAGATATTTCATTCAAATATGTGAAGACCTTCAACATGGATGAATATGTAGGTGAGTTAGCCGATAACTAGTTCAGCTTTCTGTGCTTAGAGTGACGTCACACAAGTTCATAATCAAGTGCTGCACGTTTGTAAAACTCATGTTAGAATCACGGTTATTTTACACAATTACTGACTTTGTAAACACATTGATTTAATAACTTAAAGAACAGAATCACTTCAAAATAAATACTAAGTTCAAAATAAAATGCATTATATACAAATAAAATATAAATCAATTACAACATAAATACTTTATAAATTAAATAATGACTGAATAGATGAATGTAAAGATAATATCACAGATTATGGCTAATAATACTGAGAAGAAATGGGACCAAGTTATTTGAATATATGTGCTCACATGTACACTGACAGGTCCTCTGCAGCTATGCTACAGTTATATTCAGTTAACTGCAGCCAGGCTGCCCATCACAGCCCAGAGCAGACAGGAAACAGCTTCAGACTGAATCAGAGTTATTCAGGCCGACACAGCACATCCTGGTTATACTGGTTATACTGGCAGGGCTGCAGGGTTTGAACAGATTGGTCGTGTTGCAGGATGGTTGTGTTAATTACTGTGTGGTCGTGTGGCTAGACCCCCCAGGCTAACCAAGCCTACCTACATGTTAGAAGCCATACTGGCCCGGACGTCACCCGGATCAGCAAGGTCCGCGTCAGATGTTGAGGAACCAGGACATCCTGATGGTAAGTGGGCTACTGGAACTAGAAGGTTACAGTTTAAGTGGACACGAGATGAGAACCGGGAACTGTTGGAATGCTACTATACATGTAATCCCAGCGAGAGGGGTTACATGAAGAGGATGTGGGATCTATGGATTCTTCGAAACCCAACATCCAAACTGACGGCAAAACAACTCGTGGCTCAGTGTTCCAACATACGAAGGAAGCAGCTGCTATTGCAGCTAGAGATTGATGAGGTACAACACAAATGCTACGGCAAGGGGGAGCCAGGACGACAGGTCAGGGGGGAGATTTCATCATCCCCACACTCTGAGATTGGGTACCAAGCCCCAATAATATCAGTAAAATCAATAAAATCAGTTGATGTATAACACGGCAGCAGTGATCCTTGAGATGCTTGGCTATAGGATGAGCAGCAATAAGGAGCAGTACCCTCCATGGAAACAATGACTAGAGGCTAAGATCAAGGCAGCAGGAAGTTAGCCAGCACTCAGAGGTGCAGAAAGGGTGTGATGAAGAAAGCAGTGCCTAAGAAGTACAACAGGCTGTCCATACCTGAGGCCTTAGAGACTGCCAAGTAAAGACAGAAGACAAAGATAGAAGCCAGGGAAATAAACCGGATATTCTACACCGAACCATCCAAAGTATATTCTCAGTGGCAGGGGAACAATATCAGAACAGCACCCCCACTAAGGCTGGAGATGGAGCAATACTGGAAGAGCACATGGGAGAATGGTAAATGGACTAGTTCTTATATAGCGCTTTTCTACTCAATCAGAGCACTCAAAGCGCTTATACAACCTGTTTTGCATTCACCCATGCACTCCCATTCATACAAGCACTTCCATCATTAATTAAGCTAAGTGCTTTTTTTTTTGATTAACTAGCATTCACACACATTCATACTCCGACAGAACGGTCGGAGAGCAACTTAGGGTTAAGTATCTTGCCCAAGGATACATTGGCATGTAGCCTGGAGTAGCCAGGATTCGAACCGCTGACCTTCCGATCAGTGGGTGACCTGCTCTACCTACTGAGTTACAGCCACCCCGCGAGCACTCCGCGAGCGCCTGGCAGCACAAATGAACCAGCTGCTAGAGGCTAGGACACACCCAGAATGGCTGACTGAAGGCCGGACGGTCCTGATCCCCAAAGACCCCCAGAAGGGACCAGTCCCATCCAACTACCGGCCCATAACCTGCCTCAGTACAACATGGAAACTCCTGTCAGGCATCAAAGCAGCTAAGATGAGTAGGCATGTGGCACAATACATGAGCGAGGCCCAGAAAGGGACAGGCAGAGAGACCAGGGGAGCAAAAACCAGCTACTAGTAGATAGAGCAGTCACTCGAGACTGTAAGACCCAACTGACAAACCTGTATTGATTACAAGAAAACCTATGACTCAATGCTGCACACATGGATCCTGGAATACCTAGAACTGTATAAGATCAACAGGACCCTAAGAGCCTTCATCAAGAACTCAATGGGTATGTGGAGAACAATACTAGAGGCTAACTCCAAGCCCACTGCACAAGTCAACATTAAGTGTGGGATTTACCAAGGAGATGCTCTGTCCCCACTGGTGTTCTGCATAGGCCTGAATCCCCTCAGCCAGATCATCAACAAGACTGGCTACAGATACCAACTACAGAATGGAGCAAACATCAGCCACCTCCTGTACATGGATGACATCAAGCTTTATGCTAAGTGTAAATGAGATATTGATTCGCTGATCCACAGCACCAGGATCTACAGCAATGATATCGGCATGTCATTCAGACTGGAGAAGTGTAGTCGGATGGCAACTAAGAGAGGAAAGGTAGTCAGAACTGAGGGGATGTGTGTGTGTTTATATATATATATATATATATATATATATATATATATATATATATATATATATATATATTAGGGGTGGGACTCGATTAAAAAAATTAATCGAATTAATTAGGAGCTTTGTAATTAATTAATCGAAATTAATTGCATTTTAATCGCATTTCAATATTTGACATGAGAAATATTAATTTAAGTTTGGTTGATGAATGAATCAATATACATAAGCTTAAACTTCAAAATTTTGTTTATTTTCCCACCAGTCTGCTACACAGACCAATGAAGGGTGGAAGTGCTCCTGTGATAAGCAAACTCCTGAAATTAAAGTTAAGCATCATAACTGGATAGTTTTATTCAACATTAATGTCTCACTTGTTATAGTTGGAAATTAATCATTCTCTCAGCTGTATTCTTGATGCTGTTATGCTTGTTTTAACAGCTTATTTTGAATTAAAGACTTAAAATTAAACCACAAAAAGGAGAAAAAGTTCGTTCTCCGTTTAACAGCTGCTTTTACACAGCTGTGCTTCACACTCACGGTTGCTAGGCGACATGAGCTACGCAGAGGTGACAGCAGCTGATATGAAGGCTAGCTGCTCACTTCCGGCCTTTGTGGTGTTCGTGGGCTGCGAAAGACGTGGGCCGGGTCCTTCGCAGGATGCGGCCCCTAATTTGGACATTGTGCGTCGATATAATCTGTATGCCGGGAACTCGCGCACTGAGAAACGTTCCACGGTGCAAAGTGCGATTAAAATGCGTTAAAATTTTTAACGCGTTAATTTCCCCGTAATTAATTAATCGAAATTAACATGTTAAAGTCCCACCCCTAATATATATATATATATATATATATATATATATATATATATATATATATATATATATATATATATATATGGTAAATGGTAAATGGACTAGCTCTTATATAGCGCTTTTCTACTCAGTATGAGCACTCAAAGCGCTTATACAACATGTTTACATTCACCCATGCACTCCCATTCATACAAGCACTTCCATGTTTGCTAAGCTAAGTGCTTTTTAATTAACTATCATTCACACACATTCACACTCCGACGGGACGGTCGGAGAGCAACTTGGGGTTAAGTATCTTGCCCAAGGATACATTGGCATGTAGCCTGGAGTAGCCAGGAATCGAACCGCTGACCTTCTGATCAGTAGAAGATAGGTGTAGCTATATGTGTAATGTGTTTATATATATATATATATAAACACACTACACATATAGCTACACCTATCTTCTTCCACAAAAAGTGATCCCTATGATGGATCAGATGATGATGTTGATGATAAGGTGTGATTACAAATGTAGAAAGTAAGTAATAATCTAACAGTAAACATAACATTTTTACAAATAAGACAAGATTAATGTGCTAAAAATGTTAAATGCAGTGATTTAGTATGCAGGGGGTAAAATAAACATTTTAATTTAAGTTCATCATTTTAATGCTGAGCGTGCTCTCACTGCTGTCCCATAGTTTCTTAGAACCAGCTATAACAACATCTGTACATTTTCTGCATCACAAAATTAATACGTACACATTCCTGTCACAATGTGATGCAGTTTGATTTATTCAACTCACACATATAAATTGTATTTGCCCAGCAGAGAATGATTAGAGCAACTTAAACATGAGTTGGTGAAAATGTGGTTCTTTGAAACAGAGACTGAACCACGGTGATTTAGCCAGGTACAAAGAGAGCCACTGTTGTGAGACAGAAAACTCTGATTTAAGCTCAGCGCAGGTCTAAGCCTTTAATCTCACTTCAGCTAAGGTGCTTTACTCAGCAGCTTCAGACAGCGAAATGTAGTAACCTTGTACATTTGGCACCCTCAGGCCTCACAGCCCTGCAGCAGGATTCATTTGACTCTAAACGAGCTTTTGCTGTTCAGGTCTGCCTCGTGCTCATCCGGAGAGTTATCACTCCTACATGTGGAACAATTTCTTCAAGCACATTGACATCGATCCAGCCAACGCTCATATTCTGGATGGAAATGCAGACAACCTGGAGGCAGAGTGTCAGGCCTACGAGCAGAAGATTGCTGAAGCTGGAGGGATTGAGCTGTTTGTTGGAGGTCAGAGGTCACTTTTAATCTAGACTGCACAGCCGTGCTGGGCCGAATGACAAAATATTTGTGTTACTGTTGTGATTACAGATTCTGGTGGTTGTTACAGTTGTTGTTACCACTACGTAAGTGGAGTGGGCTTTTAGAAAAGTATACAGAAGTGTATGAGAGGTGAAACGTCTTCAAGAAACAAAAAGAAGTCCAGTCGCCTTTTTCAAGCTCCAGAGACTACTATGACCTGGATGACTGAGAATCTACACAGATATACAGAAGTGTATTTTTATTATTATATTTTCTTAAAAAAATAAATAAAACATAAAACCAAAACAACTGTTCTCAGGCTCTTTTAAAAAAAGCGAAATATTTGGTAAAGTCACTGATCTTAAATCAGTGCGTAACACTTCCTGTTCTGCTTTCATGCTTTTGTTGCTGTTGTTTTTAACAGTCCCACTATGGTTCATCATCATGTTGTCAGCAGCACAGCTGTGGAGTGCGACTTTGAAACTAACTCAAGAAGAACAACCACAGATAACAGCAGCAATCCAGACATAGAACAGACACAGCTGTTACTCAGCTTGTTTGGGCAGATCTCCGCTCAGTTCCTTCATCGTCCATCACATTTTACTCTTCTTGAATGTACCAACTCTTATGCTAACTGGCTAGCATTACTAGTATGCCATGTGGCAATATAATTTTGTCCCCGGGCAGATCCGGGGCGGAGACACAAACCCCTTCTGATGTAAAATCCCTGCTGAGGCAGCCACCTGTGAGTAAGCCAAAAGTAGCTTTATTGTTAGCTTCCAGAATTCTGTGTTCCACGATGTTTGCTTTGTTGTAGAGAGTTAGTGGTGGATTATTTACTATTATACTTATGATTAAAAAGAGAGCACAATTAATACACTACACAGTGATCCTCTTGGCTAATAATACAGTTTAACTCCTTGGAAACCCACAGTGGGTGTTCTGTCTTTTCACAGTATAGTGGTATTGGAAAAATCCATGTAATGCGTGAAATGACACCCTGACAGCATGACTGAAAACCCTTTGCCTGTATTCCAGTCTGTATCATATTGGTTTCTTTCTGTAGGCATTGGCCCTGATGGTCACATAGCATTCAACGAGCCCGGCTCCAGCCTGGTTTCCAGGACCAGAGTGAAAACCCTGGCAAAGGACACCATTGTGGCAAATGCACGTTTCTTTGGCAATGACCTCTCCAAGGTTCCCACCATGGCTCTGACTGTGGGCGTAGGAACCGTCATGGATGCCAAGGAGGTCAGATTAAAAAGCAGTTAATTTGGTCCTGTGTTGTTCTGCAGTAATCTTTAAAATGTTTACTCACAATTTAATAGAATCACTCTTTGCTACTTTGCATAACTCTTAGTGCCTGCAGAGGAAATGTCATTGCACTCTTTTAGAAGGCCTTCGTTTGGCCGGGAAAGTGTGTTTCCATTATAGAAAAGCTCTACAGAAAACTAGGTTATCTTAGAATTCATCGTTGATTGAGGAAAACAGGAACAACCTCAGGTTTCTTTTCAGTGTTGTAGCTCAGCAGACAAAGAGTCAGCTCTGGTGGTTTACACACCCACCCAACAAGCAAAAGAGCCCTCGAGAAAAAAACCTAAAGAAATCCTTCACACATAAAATCTTAACTGTTTGCTGCCCTCCTACAGAAGTGTCATTAAGAACAGCAGCATCAGTGACTAGTGAAGTTTTTTTAGACTGTTTATTTCTCTCCTATGAATCCTTCCCAACTAACCATCAATATGCCTGTTAGACCTCATCCCTACAAGACTGTTCAGAGAAGCCTTACCATTAATCAGTGCTTCAATATTAATCTGCAGCCGGGTCGCAGAGGCAGCAGCCTAAGCAGAGAAGCCCAGACTTCCTTCGCCCCACCACCTGCTCCAGCTCATCTGGGGAGGTCCCCAAGGTGTTCCCAGGCCAGCCGAGAGATCTAATCTCTCCAGCATGTCCTGGGTCTGCCCTGGGGCCTCCTCCCAGTGGTACATGCCCAGAACACCTCACCCAAGAGGTGCCCAGGAGGCATCCTACTCAGATGTCCGAGCCACCTCAACTGGCTCTTCTTGATGTGGAGGAGCAGCGGCTCTACTCTGAGCCCCTCCCGAATAGCTGTGCTCCTCACCCTATCTCTAAGAGAGAGGCCAGCCACCCTTTGGAGGAAGCTCATTTCTGCTGCTTGTATTCACGATCTCATTCTTTCAGTCACTACCCAAAGCTCTTGACCATAGCTGAGGGTAGGAACGTAGATCGATCGGTAAATCGACAGCTTCGCTTTCACGCTCAGCTCCCTCTTTACCACGATAGACCGGTGCAACGTTTGCATCACTGCAGACGCAGCCCCGATCCATCTGTCGATCTCCTGTTCCCTTCTCCCGTCACTCGTGAACAAGACCCCGAGATACTTACTCTGTCCTCGTCAGAGGTCAAGTTTATCTTGTGAACACAACAGCTTGAGAAGGAGATAACATAGGATTTTTTTTCAACCATGCCATAAGTGCATTTACTCATGAAGGATTTCATATAGGCTTCTCATACTGATAGATCTACTGGCAATCTCTGACACTTTGGATCTTGTCAGGCTTGATACAATTCATGATTTTTTTTTTTATTTTAAGCAGTATAATATGCAGCTATACCAAATTGCATTCAATGATTTTCATAATGATAACCCTTCTGCTGTCAGACTGCTGGAACTGGATTTTCAGGCCACAGCACAGTTTGATAGCAGAGGTGTTCAAAGATGTTTCACGCTTATTGTTTCCTTTTTCATTTTTGGCCTTTTATGTAAATATGGCTTGTTTGTTTGTCAATATTGCTGCGGTTTTTCGTCAAAATGATGAGACTCGAAGGACTGACTCTAATGGTGCACAGATCTGAGTGTTTAATGTTTTTATTATTTGTTAATAATTACAAATAAGGAGAGTTGATGTGTTTAAATAGACCTTCAGACAATGAAGTATAATCACTGTTTGGTCATGTATGCTGTCATGACAGTGCAGAATACATTGTGATTAAGACAACATTCATACATGAAAGCTTAATAAATGATGTTTACTTTTTTTCATTGATGAATATTTGTGGCTGCTGCGACATGTCAAATATGGCTTTTTAAGTGATTGTGACATTTTCATAGCTTTATTTAGCTAATATACCAGTAATTTGTATTTTTGTATTTTCATTTTTTGACCACACAGCAGAAATTTGGGATGGATAAAACTGGTCTAAGAATTTGCTGGATGTATTTGTAATAGTCTTCAGATTAGTCACTGTAGTAACTCAGCTTTCAATGTCATTTCAATGGCATATAACATATAAGAGCTAACATGTTATCGAGCTGAGTAGAATATTAGTGAAAAACATCTATGGTCTTAAGGGAATTCTTTCCATAATAATGCCAATCACAGAAAGTGACGGTATTCTCAGATTTAATTGTGATCTTAGCATTTCTTATTCCTAGTTCTTACTGAGCCATTTCCTTTTGAATTGATATGGTGAATAAAGCCACTAAGGCTCATATGCACCCCAGTAAGATCTACTGAGACCTGTAATTATGTGTTCTAGGACTTGTTTTGCAGAATTTGTGCCACCTAAAGATTCTCCTGCCAGGAGGATGAGGGGCAGCTAACAGGATTTTTTCCTTGTCTTTTCTCTCACCCCTCAACCGGTCACAGCAGATAGCTGTCCCTCGCTGACCTGTTTCAAAACATTTCTTCCTGCTAAAAGGGAGTTTTTTCCTTCCCCCTTGATACTTTTGACCATAACATTTTATTACAGAGATTAGAGCATACTATAGGTATTAAAGGTACTGCACTGCAGTGGTTTGAATCATATTTATCTAATAGACTCCAATTTGTTCATGTAAATGGGGAGTCTTCTTCACACACTAAGGTTAATTATGGAGTTCCACAGGGTTCTGTGCTAGGACCAATTTTATTTACATTATACATGCTTCCCTTAGGCAGTATTATTAGAAAGCATTGCATCAATTTTCATTGTTATGCAGATGATACTCAGCTTTACCTATCAATGAAGCCAGATGACGCACATCAATTAGTTAAACTGCAGGAATGTCTTAAAGACATTAAGGCCTGGATGACCTCTAATTTCCTGCTTCTAAATTCAGATCAAACTGAAATTCTTGTACTCGGCCCCACAAATCTTAGAAACATGGTGTCTAACCAGATACTTACTCTGGATGGCATTACTTTGGCCTCCAGTAACACTGTGAGAAATCTTGGAGTCATTTTTGACCAGGATATGTCCTTCAATGCACATATTAAACAAATATGCAGGACCACTTTTTTGCATTTGCGCAATATTTCTAAAATTAGAAACATCCTTTCTCAGAGTGATGCTGAAAAGCTCATTCATGCATTTATTACTTCTAGGGTGGATTATTGTAATTCATTATTATCAGGCTGTCCTAAAAGCTCCCTGAAAAGCCTTCAGCTGATCCAAAATGCTGCAGCTAGAGTACTGACGGGGACTAGAAAGAGAGAGCAGATTTCTCCCATATTGGCTTCTCTTCATTGGCTCCCTGTTAAATCTAGAATAGAATTTAAATCCTTCTCCTCACCTACAAGGTCTTGAATAATCAGGCACCATCTTATCTCAAAGACCTCATAGTCCCATATCACCCCAACAGAGCACTTCGCTCTCAGACTGCTGGCTTACTTGTGGTTCCTAGGATACTTAAGAGTAGAATGGGAGGCAGAGCCTTCAGCTTTCAGGCGCCTCTTCTGTGGAACCAGCTTCCAGCTTGGATTCAGGAGACAGACACCCTCTCTATTTTTAAGATTAGGCTTAAAACTTTCCTTTATGATAAAGCTTATAGTTAGGGCTGGATCAGGTGACCCTGAACCCTCCCTTAGTTATGCTGCTATAGGCCTAGGCTGCTGGGGGGTTCCCATGATGCACTGTTTCTCTTTATTCACCTCTTTTCACTGTGATTATACTCCACTCTGTATTTAATCATTAGTTATTATTAATCTCTGTCCCTCCCCCTTCAGCAGATGACCCCCCCTCCCTGAGCCTGGTTCTGCTGGAGGTTTCTTCCTGTTAAAGGGAGTTTTTCCTTCCCACTGTCACCAAGTGCTGCTCATAGGGGGTCGTTCTGACTGTTGGGTTTTCTCTGTATTATTGTAGGGTATTTACCCACAATACAAAGCGCCTTGAGGCGACAGTTTGTTGTGATTTGGCGCTATATAAATTAAACTGAACTGAATTGAATTCCTGCTGTTGCCAAGTGTTTGCTCATAGGGGGTTGTCTGATTGTTCATATTTTCTCTGTAATATTGTAGTGTCTTTAGCTTTAGCCTTGAAAAGACTAGTGTTGTGAATCTGTGGTGTATAAATAAAATGTAATTGAATTTAACTGGCTATAATGCTGTTTTCCTCTGCTCAGGTGATGATTCTTATCACAGGGGCACACAAAGCCTTTGCTCTGTACAAAGCCATAGAGGAGGGAGTGAACCACATGTGGACAGTATCAGCTTTCCAGCAGCACCCGCGCACCATTTTTGTCTGTGACGAGGACGCCACCTTGGAGCTCAGGGTCAAAACTGTGAAATATTTCAAAGGTATCAACCAGTATTGTTATTCTGCATAGTGGAGGGTTCATTGATATGGGTGGAGCAAAATATTAGAAACTGGTCAGTGGATTACAATTCAATGTTAAAGCTCTAAACTACAGCCTTAATAATGAATCAGCTTCTATATTTACTTTGAAGGGAGGCTTGATTGCAGGGATGGTGGATTGGCCATGGTAAACTTTATAAATCATTTCCAAAAGGAGAGAAAAACACAGATAACACTCCCTCTTTTTTTTTTTTTAAATACCTGCTCATCTTTAGCTAAAAAGCTACGCCTCAGGTAATTATTGATGTTGAGGGTATCAATAGGGTCAGTAATATAATGGCCATAACATTTCCTTTTCCATCACTGTCCCTGAGTTAGTGAGTTTTGCCAAAAACTACCCCATATTGCAAAAGCAAAAACTATAATTCTGTAAACAACAACATCTGTTGCTGACCACAGGACAAAGAGTAGCAGCCATATCAGTATTGTTTCTGCTTTGCAGACCTCTGCATATCTATCTAACCTGAAAATTTTCTAATGTTCTTTTTTTGTTTGTTATGTTTCTCTCTTATTTTTATTGTAGGTTTAATGCATGTCCATAATAAACTGGTGGATCCAGTGCTCAGCATTAAAGACCAGTAAAAGAACCAGTGACTAAGGAAGAGAACTGAAGACGTGACTGTGACGAGTGATTGCTGGATCCAACATAACTGTTCCATATCTGAGGAGCTGATGAGCTAGTGCTTGAAATGAACTGTGCATATTGTTCATTCAAAACTTGAACTGACTTTGAATTTTATTCCTTCAGACTGTTATTGATTAATAATGAAAGGTCACTGTTCACGTAGCTTGCATTTGACATGTAGTCAAGACACAGGTTCACCCATATGAGGTGTTTTGTTTAATATGTAAAGAAACAGGATTAGTTCTTCTGTTTAAAGTAATGAAGCCCTTAAATATTGGTTTGGAGGGTGAAGTCCTTATTCATCCCCCAAGTAGTGGTTCAACAAAGGAAGCAAATCTGATATGTATGTTGGTAAAACCAAATAAACATGATAAACAAACAAACATATAAACAGGAGTGGTTTTGATCTGATGTTCAGACAGCTGATGTCTCTTTACTGCATTTGTTCAGTCTTTGGAGCAGATGAGATTTGGTTTAATGCATTTGTTAGTAAAACTTCTAATGAGATGATTCCTCATATCCTCTCGACTACTGCAACTGACCTTGGTCGCTAAACAGCCGGTAGTAGCTTGATAGTGAGAAACTGGGAATCCCGAATTTCCAGTTAAAGAGCCAGTCTGTTTACAGGAACATCAGTTCTAGGCTGCAGCCTGTGATGCTGATTTCTGATTGGCTGAGCATTTCCTGCCATAAATAGCACAGACTATGACTCATCAGGGGGTCGTTTTGACTGTTGGGTTTTCTCTGTATTATTGTAGGGTCTTTACCCACAATACAAAGCGCCTTGAGGCGACAGTTTGTTGTGATTTGGCGCTATATAAATAAAATTGAATTGAATCATTGAGCAATATTTAAGCCATACCTGCTGCTCAGCAATATTGCTCCATTGTAAACAACATGGTTGCCTTATGATTATCGTGATGTTACACATCATGCATGGATATCAGCAGATGATGTAATATGGGTGCATTATGTTGGCATATTCCTGTACACACATGAATGTAATATGATGTGAATACCCTGTAAGTATGCATTGTACATGCCTTATTGTTATAGATTGTATACATAGAAAGACATCATGTAGTAAACATCCTCGTATAGTGCAGTATGTACATTCTCAAATTTGTTTAACATTTTTGTGTGTTCTATAGAAATCACAGATAATCACAGAATATCAAACTCTTACAGAATGCTTTGATTTAATTAGTGTGGTTAATACTGAGAACATATTTTAGCTGGAATCTGTATTATACCTTTACTAACCCAGGTGACTAAAAATATTTGGATACGTTTAGGGCATGGCCTCCAAATTAGGGTCAGATAGATTTGCAGAAGGAAATAGGATGTCTGCTGAAGGGTTTCTGTTATGAAATGGAGCTGATGTTGTCCAGACTCCTAAATTTATTTTATATTTTCATCAATAGTGGGAGGATATCCTCATCGGTGATGGTCTTGTTGTTAGTGTCTTTGTTACCACTGGAGATGATACCTGCATCCCATTGAGGTTGCACAGGTTGTCCAGAAGGTGCACCTCTTGTCATTTTCATTTGCACCAAAGCAGGTGAAACAGATTCACAGTGGTTTATACTTCCCAAGTGGACTGTTTCTCTCTAATGGGGTGACTGTGGCTCAGGAGGCAGAGCAGGTCATCTACTAATCAGAAGATTAGTGATCCTGGCTGCTGCAGCCTGCCAAAGTATCCTTGGGCAAGATACTGAACCCCAAGTTGCTCTCTGATGTATCCACTGTGAATGTGTGTTAATGTTCGATAGAAAGCATTTAGGTATAGAAAGAAGTGCCTATATGAATGGATAAGAACCAATCCATTTGCCAAATGTGCTATAATAACACTGTTATAACAGAAAAATAACATATCCACTGGTAATTACAAAAAGGGTCTATAATTACTAATCTTTCTTTCCTCAGAAAAATCTTTGAAAATGTACCAATCACAGCACAGAAACAGATAAAGTCATCGATGACCTGAAGATCAACAGTGACTCAGCGTTTTAGTCTTGGTGCTGCGGCTCGATCTCACTGCTGCCTTCAACGCTCTTTATTATGACATCTTAGTTCAAAGACTTTGTGATTCACTTGGTTTAACAAGTCAAGTTATTGGAGATTTTAAATAAATTGTGCAAACAAGGATCAGAAAGCCAGGGAAAGGTTCACTGAAGCTGGGAAAATCCAGAGCCATTTCTCTCACTTGGCATGTTAATTACAGGCTCGTGTACTTTTTGGAGAGAAGGGGTTTGTTTGCAGCTCGTCAAAGTGGATTCACAAGAGGCGAAAGCCACCCGCTGAACAAATAAGCAGGATCTGCTCATTTGTTCAATGAAATAAGGAATAAAGAAATTTTGTCAGCAGTGGAAAATGTAAATGATATGGAGACTGGGTCTGATGATTTGGACAGATCACATGAGCAGCATCAGCAGAAGCCAGTCATTAATGCTATGTTGTGTCTGGCAGAGCTGGGATGGGGAGCTGATATGGCAGTGCTTGAGAACATTTGTCTTGCTTTAATAAGGTCAGTGACAGAGCATGGGTGTGTAGTATGTGGCTCAACAGCCACATGTGTGCTATCTGAATTGGATGCTATAAAAGCTAGCACTCTTTGGATTTGTTTAGCAGCAGTAACGGCAGCACCAGTGTGGCTGGAGACACATGAGAGGCAGCTCACAGCAAACTGCTGGAACAATCTACGGGACAAAGTGAAAATCATTTTTCCTACAGCCAGAAAACTACTGAATAAATAACTGCTACACATAATCCACGAGCAGTACACACTGTACAAGTGCATGCATCTCTGTATGCTACCTTTATGTATTTTGCATTGCCTTATGTGAAGTTCATCATTTTATACTGTTTTCTGTTTGTTAGCATTCATTTGATTGGAGAGATTCTTCAAATCCTCCTTCAACCTCCTCCTCTTTCAACTCGAACTCCTTCCACACACTTTCAGCTGCAGACACCATTCAAACTTTAAAACGAAGCCAAGCCATGGAACTATTCAGCTTGTATTGATCTTTTCAACATCCTTTATGGTTTTTCTTCGGTTCCAGGTTAAGTTTCACGCTTTTTCCACCCCTTTCAGAGTTTAGAATGGGTGTGTTGGAGGTTAGAGTGAGAGCTCCTGCTGTCAGAGGGCAAGAAATCAATTAATTTATCTGAAATGTTTCTCTTCAAACTGCCGCTGTGTCCACAGTGTTCACTCTGCAGCCATCATTTTACCCTCAAAACGCAGAGCCGCTCCTCTTCTTTCAAACAATGTGTGTCTCAACCCTGACAGGTGTAAACTTTTTGGAGCCAAGTGGAGGGAGTACCTTCCAACTAATGCACAGAGACGTGTTGTATTTTCAGGGAGGAGATTTTCTCAACACGAGGACAGAGCCCCTTTTTAAAATCACTGCAATGACCACATTTTGGAGATCAGGACTATAAAAAGCACACTGCTGTGTAGAACAGGTTCTTTTGATAGGAGCTACGGTCTTTGATTCAGAAGCAGTTGTTGGACAGGTGCACCGAGGCTAATTTAACAGGGATTTGGCCCTGAGTGGCTGGATGTCAGCAGCTCTGGGCAGCTGGTTTCCGTTGGCAGATTTCAAATTGTTCTGATTGGCAGATTACACTTCAGACTGATTTTCATT